>NC_056746.1:144653559-144747623 GCF_019279795.1 Protopterus annectens
TTTCTCCCATTTCACAGCTTTGGTACCTGTTAAGTAGCTTTGGAACCAGGTAGGAGTGAAATTTGATAGATGATATTGGTTTAGTTTGTTTAGCAGGATTTGGTGTGAGACTATGTGAAATGCTTTGGACATATCCAAAAAAAGAGTTGACACCTATAGGCCTTCATTTTTGAGACGGTTTACTGTGTCTGTGAAGCAGAGGAGGGCTGTAGTGGTACTATGGGCAGGTCTGAAACCATGCTGAGTAGGTGACAGGATGTTGCTGTCTAGGAGATAGTTTAGCATCTGGATATGGATGCATTTTTCTAGGATTTTGGCCAGGGGGGAGAGTAAAGCAATGGGTCTGTAGTTATTATGTTCAGTGGAGGTCCCGCCTTTATGTATGGGTGTAACATAGGATATTTTCCAGAGTTTGGGCACATAGTTTTCAACAATTGATCTGTTTATGAGAGTGGAGACTGGGATAGCAATAGCATCTGCTGTGAGTTTCAAGAAATAACTGGGGAGTAGGTCGGCTGCTGTTGATGAGGTTTTAGTTTGGAAAGCATGCTTTGATTGAAGTGGTGGAAACTGTTTTGAGGGTAAAGCTTGTATTAGTGTTATTTGTGTTGGGGGGATAGTGAGGAAGGAACTGTCCTGTGATACTAAGGATAGAATTGAGTTCACAAAGTGGGAGTTGAATTGTGTTTCGATGGGGACTTTAGTGTCAGGGGTGGTTGGTTTGGGGGTAGCCTTTTGGCTGGATTTTAGTAGCTGGTTTACATTTTTCCAAACTTTTTGCGGGTTGTGTTGGTATTTAGTTTGTAATATTGTGTAGTAGGATTTTTTGTCCGGCCTAATGCATTTTTTTGCATGGTTGCGCAGTTCTTGGTACTTAGGCTTTGTGTTTTTTTTTTTTTTTTTTTTTTTTTTTTTTTAATATATAGTAAAGCCAGGCAGTGTCTCTGGACTTGAGGATTTGTTTGGTTTCTTTACTGAGCCAGGGGTTTGTAGAGGTTCTAACCTTGATTTTGCGCAATGGAGCGACAGTGTCTAGGTGTTGTAGAAATGTTTTGTTGAAATATGCTACAGCCTGGTCAAGTGGGAGGGTTTTTAGGGGGGTCCAGTCACAGTTGCAGAGTAAAGTGTTGAGGACCTCAGGAGAGAATTTTTGCGCGTTTCTAGTGGATATATAGTTAGTGGTTTTGCATATGCTTGTTCTACTACGTATAAAGTATATTATGTTGTGGTCACTTAAGGTGTCTGGGAGACTGCCTGTGTGAGGGTATAATGTGGGGTTGTTAGTTAGGACTCTGTCAAGGATGGATTCCCTTTTAGATTCTTTATCGCATCTAGTTGGAATTTGTACATCAAGCCGACAACAGCTGCAAAACCAAAGACAAAAGCAACTTCTAAACCTAAAAAAACAACGCATGAGCCACGTGCACAGGCCTCTATGCCTAAAAACAGATGATCAAAATGGCTGAAGACCTTATTACCTTGATCAGGGGTACCCATTCCCCTCCAGATAAGAGGCCTAGGCAAGACACTGATTATGAATCTTCAGATCAGGTTTCTATTTCTTCTGATGAGGAATTATCTATACCTCCCTATGAGGATTCTGATGCTGAGGAGTCTATTCCATCTGCATCTCCTCCTGAGGATTATTTATTTGGTAAAACCTTGCATACTTTGAGGGAGCATTTTCACTGGGTGAGTCGAGACTTCTCAGAATAAAAAAAAGACACTCAGGGATTTCCTTTTCCCTCAGCACAAACCTTTGGCCATTCTCCCTGTTTTAGACATTGTGGATGATGTGTTTTCGGAGTCAAGCTTGACCCCTGACTCCTTACCTCCGGCTCCCAGTAAGCCTGACAGATATTGGAGAGTCCTCGACTCGCATACATTTTTATTTAGAAACCCTGCTGCTGATCCTGAAACTATTTCACAGGGTCCAAAGGGAGTTAAGGCCTCAACAGCAAAAAACCCTACCCCCTCTGACAGATATTTTAGGGCACTGGGCAGATGGGGAAAAAGGTTTATACCTCTGCAACCTTGGCAGTCAGGGCCTTACATTGTCAATTTCATATGCTTAAGTACCAACAACATGTAATGGGATTGCTGAAACAGAAAATGATGTTGATTTTAGAATGTGCAGAAAATGAAGAATTGCAGGAATTATTGCATGCAGCTGAACAAGTTGGAAAGCATACTTTGCAATGTGGTTTTGATTCTTTAGAGGCCTCCTGCAAGGCCGCAGTTACTGTATCTGTGATTAGGAGGCATGCCTGGTTAAAGGAACAAAATTTGCTTGATCATGTTCAAGCTGAATTGCTAGATGTACCTTTTAAAGCATGATTCTCTGTTTGGTATTAAGGCAGAAGAGGTTTTAAAGAAAATGGAAGACAAAGCCAAGTCTATGCAAACTGTTAAAGATTTTTTACATGTGCAGCCACCAAGATTCAGTAGACACTGGCCTATAAACAATTGGTCCTTTCCTGTGTCAGACAGAGCTCAAAGGGGCAAATCCAGATGCCCTAAGGGCTCCAGGTACCAGGCTCAAGACTCATACAGGTCAAAGCAGTGAGTCGCATCCACCTCCAAATCTGGAAGAGATAAAGCGCAAACCTACATAAAGCAATCCCAATGACTTCCCTCTGCCTACACCAAGCACTTATCTTTTGGCAGCACCCATAGTGAGAAAATTAGCACTTTTTGCTCAAAATTGGCAGTTAATAACCCAGGACAAGTGGGTATTAAACCTTGTATCACAGGGTTACAGATTCCATTTCCACACTCTGCCAATGACAAATGGTTGGCCAGATCTGGGCAGAGGCACAGAAACTGCTTGCGTCCCTCATGGCTATGGAGGCCATTCGGACAGTACCAGAACAGGAAAAAGGACAAGTTTTTTTTACTCTACTGTTCTTGGTACCCAGAAAGGACAAGGCCTGGTGGCCAATACTGGATTTATCGATTTTGAACACATACCTGGACATTCCAAAATTCAAAATGCTCACTTTCAGCAACTTCTGCCCATGCTGGGCAAGAATGCTTGGCTGGTGACTAGACCTAAAAGAGGCATACCTGCATGTCCCAATAAGACAGTCGTGCAGAAGATACCTCAGATTCAAGGCTGGCTTAATGCATTACCAATTCTCTGCACTGCCCTTTGGCTTATCTACTGCGCCCAGGGTCTTTACAAAGTGCCTGGCACCAGTAATTGCATTTTGCAGACAAAGAAGTATTCAAATATATCCTTACTTGGACAACTGTCTCATTCAAGCAGAGAACAAGGACACTCTTCTACGACACCTGGTGTTTGTGAAAAGGCTTCTAACATGCCTAGGGTACACAATAAACTAAAAGAAATCACAGCTGTTACCCTCTCAAAAGATAACATTCCTGGGTGCAAGCTTGAATACAACTGCCCAGATGGCTTACCTCACGCCAGGCAAACAAAGGCAACTGACTACTTACTTCAAACTAATGGCAACAAAAACCCAGTTATCTGCAAGACAAATTCTGCAGGCTCTGGGCTTCATGGCATCCTGCATCCTACTAATTCCATATGCAAGACTGCATATGAGGAAACTTCAATGGTACCTAAAAAGTTTATGGAGTCAACATACACACAGTCTGAAAACACTGATTCCTCTCATTCCCTGCCTGCAGCAGGAGTGTCTATGGTGGGCTAAGGCCGGTCACCAAAACATGTTACGGACCTTCACTCTACCCCCTGCCAGCCAAACCTTAACCACAGACACATCAGATTATGCCTGGGAGGCCCACATGGCAGGAAGATGCATTCATGGCATATGGGCACCAAATCAAATGCATGTACATATCAACCAGAAAGAGTTGCTAACTGTTCAAAATGCCCTAACAGCCTTCAAGATCTTACTTCATCCAGGACAACTACTGATAAAGATGGACAGCACCACAGTCATGTGGTATATAAACAAGCAAGAGGGCGCACACTCATACCCCCTTTGCAGATTAGCCATGGCACTGCAGGACACAGCTTTGACCTACCAAATACATCTTCAAGCTTAATTCCTGCCAGGAAAACAAAACACTGGCAGACGATATAAGCAGAAACCTTATGGATCCTCACGAGTGGAAACTAAATCCACAAGTCTTCAGCATAACAGACAAATGGGGGAGCCCAGGCATAGATCTATTTGCCTTCCCTCAAAATTATCAACTGAAAAGATTCTGCACAGGGACTTATCACAGATAAGCATGGAAAGTGGACGCCCTATCCTTCATTTGGAAAAACCTATCCGTTTATGCCTTTCCTCTTCTGCCTCTTCTACCCAAGGTCCTTCTAAAAGTCAGACAAGAGAAGCCAAAGATGATACTAATTACCCCTGGACTGGCCCCCCCCCCCAATACTGGTTCCCAATCCTAAGGAACTTGTCTCAATACCCAGCTTGGACCTTGCCTCAAAAACCACAACTACTGTCCCAGCAAAACAGTCAGATCCTGAACAATCAACTACAGACTCTGAACCTGGCAGCATGGCTAATCCTGTAATCATACAAGCGACACCTCTCAGTAAAGCTGTGATGGATGTCATTTTGGAAGCCAGAAGGGCTAGTACTAGAAAATCTTATGCTGACAAATGGAAGAGATTCTGTGCTTGGAATCGAGCACAAGGAACGGATACAGCAGAATCGCATATTCCTCAGATATTACAATACGTAACTGAGATGCTTGACAAAGGCCTATTTTTCCTCATCAGTCAAAATCCATGCCTCTGCCATTTCAGCTTATTACAATACAGAGCCACCAATCTTTTCTCATCCTTTACTAAAGCAGTCTCTTAGAGGAGCCAAAAATGTAAGGCCTCCTTGAAGATCACCATTACCTGCATTGGACCTCAATTATGTGTTGGAAAAGCTCACCCTGCCTCCGTCTGAACCAGCTGCTACCGCTGATATAAAGTTCTTATCCTGGAAGACAGCTCTGCTACTAGCAATTACTTCAGCAAGAAGAGTTTCAGAGCTACATGCCCCTCATCGCTGTAGAGCCTTTTATCATATTTTACCCAGACAGGGTGTCTGAGGACAAATCCTACTTTTATGCCTAAGGTCGTTTCCAGTGTGGCTCTTAACCAAACAATTCATCTGCCAACTTTTTATCCAAATCCGCAGAACAAAGGGGAGAGAATTCTGCATTCCTTGGACGTACACAGACAGCTAAGATTCTACTTGAGCAGGACTAAAGCTCTAAGAAAAACTGAACAGTTACGAGTGTCATATGCTGCAGGATCAGAAGGAAAGGCTATTTCAAAGCAGACAATTTCAAAGTGGATTCGCCACTGCATCCATTTCTGCTACTTACACCTTGGCAAACCTGTGCCCAAGGGCATTGGGTCTCACTCCACCAGAGCTGCAGCTACTTCAGCAGCCTTTCTCAGAGGATTACCAACCAAGGACATTCTAGAGGCTGCTACTTGGAGTTCTGTTCACACCTTTACAAAACATTACCATTTGCCTCCCTACTCTAAGTCCAGGGCAGGCTTTGCCACTGCAGTGCTGCAGGGCCTTATAGCCTCACCTAATGCTGTTTAGCTCCAGCCTCCCAACCATAACTTTGGGATTCTACCCAAATATAATGACTGCAGCAGTGAAACACAAAGAACATAGTACAGTTGTGTACACTTAACATAAATTTAGATGTTCGAGTGTATTCACTGCTGCTGCTGCAGTCCAGGTTACCCTCCCGCCATCCCCGTCATTCTACAGTTTATCTTTCCTTCTCTATCTTTTACAACCTATGTGGTGTATTTGCTTGTAGATGAAGATAAAGTTTATATTGATGCATGTATATATTTAAATATTTATAATATTGCTATCTTTCTGGGGGCACCTGACATCGGGGGCAAGAAAAACTAAAGAAAATGGCGTCGGCTGCATGTTTTATACCCCTGACAACCTGACGTCATGGAAGAGAAGACAGCAACCGACTCAGGACCGAAGACTTTGGAATTCAGGCTGACTGAGGGCAACCTGCCAGCTGATTACCCAAATGTAATGACTGCAACAGTGAATACACTCGAACATCTACATTTATGGTAAGTGTACACAACTGTACTTTCCCAACCATGTACTTTCTGGGTGACTGCCCATTGGTTTCATCTCTCAGCGGGTGTGGAAGACCCTGAATTCCATCTAACCTGTTCCCTGGAGACAGAATAAAGTAATTACTGCCCCATCTGACACGGCCTTCTAGACTAAAGGGGTTGCAGTAGATGCTATGGTCATGGTTGTGGTAGTGGCAACCAAGAAGGATCTTTCAGAGGGAGTTCAGCTATTCATCCTAATAAGGATTCCAGGATGATGGATAGATGTGTGAAGGGAGTGTTTTCTTCAGCGACATTTGCCCTGCGATCGATTAATTACCCTTCTCATTTTATCAGGTTGCAAAGTGAGATGATAAAGGAACTCTCAGATACCCTTGAAAGAGCAGTAGCTGAGGGAGCAAGAAAAAAGGTTACTTCCCAGTTAGCGACTCTACATTATGTAGCTAACTCTTCCATGAGGCTCTTCGAGCATGCAGCTGAAGGATCGAGTAGTGTGGTGGGTTCTGTAGTTTTTATGAGGCGGCATGCCTAAATGTGCCTGTGTTATTTTGCAGAGCCTTTCATGTCTTTGTTCGTCAACACACCGTTGGACAGCACTTAGGTTTTGGTCCCGAAGTGAAAGATATGCTAGGCAGGTGTGGAAAAGAAGATAAGACTTTCTGCCATGGGATATGTTTTTTGGCTCCTCAGAGACCTTATTCTAAAGGTCTTGGCCTTTATGTATATCCACCCATCCATCCACAACCCCTTTTTCTATTTTTGCGCATGAGGTCAAGTTGTCGCTTCAACAATGACAGTCTAGAGCCAGGGTGGCTAGCCCTGCTTCTGTTCTTCAATACAACACACACGCTCACACCTGTCCCATTTGGTGTCCAGTCCACCGTTGCATGCCTTTGGAATATGGACTCATTTAATTCTATAAGTGGAATTTGAATTGTGGGCTGCTCCACTCTAGATTTTACAAAAATAACTCTGTTTATACAGCACTGGTGGTTTTGATTTGGGCCTTGGTAAAGGCTTTATCCCTCACCTGCATTTGATTTGCGACTCTGTTAAGTGGCCAATCTGGAAATGCACCATTCCTTTTTGAAGGATGGGTTAGCATGTAAAAGATATGCCCTTGGGGTGGGTGTTAAGCTCACCAGTTTACCTATAGACAGTAATATTCATAGTGTGTAAGTGGGATTGTGCTCTCATTTGAAAGTATTTTGAGCCCTGCATTAATGCAGTTCGTTCCTGCCCATTTGGTTAGGGAAAGGGGATTTGTATTGAGTCATTGATGTCTGAGAGCTTGGAGATCCAGCATATTTTAGAACAAACCACCAAAAAGGAAGGGTTTCATCAAACCCATCAAATAAAATTTGAGCCAAGCAAGTGTCTTCTGCACCTGCCACATGGTGGGACAGGTTGTGCCTCAGCACACCAGAAACACCACAAACAGAAAGCTGAAAAAATCAATATAAAACTAAAGGCTCAGCAGATACCTGCAGCCTTAAATCAACTATGATTTTACATAACAGTGGAGAAAAAGTTGAATTGCTTTTCCCCACTGATGTCTTAGAAGGTATACACACCACAGTAAGTTGGCAGTGGATTGAATGAGATGTACTCTTTCACTTGTAGTGTTAAACTCAACCCTGCTGGGGGTTTTATTGTCTGGATGATGAGCAGCTGATGAAATTAAAACTTGATTGATCAGATGTGCTTTCCTTCTGTCTCAACCTGTGAGTTAGCTGTGTTACGGGCACCTCAGATTCTTCGGCCCTATAGCTCTACCTTCTCTACCCATAATGTACACTGTACTCCTAATTCTCTTCAGATCTTGTTTGCTGCTTTTGCATCCAGATGTGGTCAACAAAGTTCCATTAGTCACGTTACGTATTTTTTATCTTACTAATTTTTTCTGCCTTCTCTAAATTTTTGACAGTTTAGACAGCCTTAGTGTAGGTCTTTCATATTTTTGGAGGGTGGTCTTTTTTGCTAGTTTTCTTCTCCTGTAAGTGGCTTTGCCTTTTTTCTTCCTGTCTTTTTTTAAATTTTTTTAATATAATATACCATCTTAATTTTCTCTGTTTATTGTCTTTGTAGAGTGCATTGATTTTTTTCTTTTGCTGTATGTGTATTTGATCTTGGGCTGAGCTTTGGATTAACAGGCTTCTGAGTTCAAATTAAATGTGTAGGGTGAAGGCATAAGTTACCCCACGAATGGATAAAAGTGTGTGCGCTGCTTAGGTGGAGCCCACCTAGATGTGGGGCGTCAGGTGTGCTTGACCCTTTTGGGCTTGGAACCCTCGCTGATTTGAGGGCTAAATTGTTCTTCTGCCACCTCTTCTATTCCTTCTCCTGCCTAAAAATCCAGGAGAGAAGCAGCAGGACAAAAGCAAGAGGGAGAAGTCTGATAGAAAGATGAAAGTAAAACTATTGAGAGGGGTGCAAGTGATCTCTGCCTTGTTGGAAGGAAGCTGGATCCAAAGATGCAAAGGTCTGTTGTGCCCCCACCTCCAGCTGTTAGTGTACCATTGGCGACCCCTTGGGACTGATCGCCTCCTGCCATGGCTTTGCGCTAGAGTCCTCAAATTCTCCAGCTGTGAGCATTCCTATCCCCTTCTTGTTGGTAGCTTCTACCTCGGCAAGGTTTGACTCCCTATTCTACTTATAATTCACTGAATGCTCCTTGGAGGGGTGTCCGATTTGGATCTGTGCCTTTCCTTTTTGAATTTTGCAGCTGCATTGATCATTGATCAAAGCTGTCCTTGAAGGCTTCCTCCATGTCTGCCTGATCAACCAGAAGTATTAATAGCTCTGATTTGGAGACACTGATGTATACCTTCTTACAGGCCCAGATAGACCTTTGGATTATCCACTCTTCCTTGGCTGTGAAGACAGAGGTCCCTTTGCCTTCAGCTCCAATATTGTCTGTTCTTCCCCCAGACCATCTTTCAGTCCCAGGGCCAATGAATCTTACTGTTCCCTTGCCTTCCCATTTGACCATGCTGACAGCTTGGCTGACTGTTAGTCTTCCTCCGTGATGCTCTCAACTCCAGGTCTATTGGAGTTAAGCTCATTTTGGAGCTGAAGCATTGTGGGTCTATGCCCTAGGATCTGTATAATTACTTGCGTTTTGGAGCCATCTCTTCCTTTGGGAGCCTGGGTCTTAGCTTGACTCCGATCTTGTCATTGGACCCAGCAGGGTCAGTTAGGCACAGGTCTTTTTCTCTTTGTTGTGAGTGTAACTGTGGTCAGCTGTCCAGTGTCAGTGCTCAGTGTTTGAGTGTCCTTTCTTGATACAGGACTGGTGCTGCATTTGCTAAGTTGGACCAGTTCTGGTCCTTTCATCCATCTTGTACTGTGGGATTGCATCACTTAGTTTCGGCACAGGCTGCACCATTGGACATTGAGGCTTCTTGCATTATAGGATCCCCCACTTCTTCAGTGTCCTCATCCCCTCCTCCAAGGTTCACGTGAAGAGCAAGTGAAAGAAGAGACGTACTGTACGAAGCACCTGCAGTAATTAGAGAGACTTCACAGGTCTTTAACAAAGGAGATCACGGGACTCTTGCATGTGACTTACACAGACCAACTAAAGTCTCTGTCACTGTACTCTGTTTCGTATAGCTTTCTTAGTGGAGGCTTATGCCTGGTTTGCAGAGCAGTCTCAGACCTAAACCTGATGAATTGCTTTATATCATTAAGTCGAATGGGACTAGGGACTAGAGCTACCTGCTCTAGGGGCCCAAGTATAGCCTGCGACTTAAATAGGACAAGCTGGATGGACAGATTTGTCTTGGTGACTGCCATGTCTTTGGAATAGGCTACCTGTTCATGTGAAGCAGAGTGCCTCTATGACACTGTTCAAGAGGAACCTGGATGAGTGAATAGGGCACCATAAATTCTTACTGAGGATAGCGCCCACAACCCTCCCGGACATTTGCAGTCATTACTAAATACAGTCTTTGGTATTGGCTAACATTTGTATGGTACTACTTTGGGATGAAACGGCTAGGCTTGAAATGACCTCTGGGTCGATAGCCTAGTAATCTTCTATGATCCTTTGATATATGGACTCCTCTTTAGAGAGACACTGAGGAATTTAGACCTTGAAGGGAAAGAATCCCCACAATTCCCTCATGGACTACTTTTTTGGCAACGTATCAGACTTGAGACAGCATGGGGGATGGACCACTGAAGCAATCACCTGATGGTTCTGTTTCTTGTGGCCTTTAGCTCCTGCCCATCCATGGCCTAGGTGGTTCTCCTTCCAGATGCCTCTTCAGTTTGGTGCCCTGGATGGTGGGAGAGTGTGGAGAGAACCCAGAGTGGTGGAGCCAGTCCCCAGGAATCCTCACACTGTTGGTCTTTCCCAAGTGTAGACCTTTCGGGAGCAATTGCCCAGTGATGGATGCTGATGTTCTTCGTGTTTCACTGTTGCAGTCATCACACTTGGGTTATCTGCCTGCAGGTAGACCTCAGTCGTCTTGAACACCAGAGACTTAGTATTTCTGCGTCGGTTGCTGTCGCTTCAGGGCTGATGTCAGGTCATCAGGGGTATAAAAACAGGCAGCCGACGCCATTACATCAGTTTTTCTTGCTGTGGCGCCCGAAGCAAAAGCAGTTCGCATGAGTGCTGGTCAGCCGCTACCTGAGTTTTCGTTTCCAAATTGAATCATCCTAAAGTCTTCTAAAGCTAAGAACCCCGTTGGGGATCCTTTTTCTGACATCGGTAAGAGCAAGAAAAAAGTTAACAATTGTCTCACCTGTGGAAAGCAAATACCACACCGAGATTTCCATTCTTACTGCGTCACCTGTTTAGGGACAGACCAGGACATACCTCATTGTTGGTTTTGTGCTTCGTTCAACGCCTGAACTATTTGTCGTCGGGCACTTATTGTCACTAAATACTGTCGCTCTTGATCCCCGTATTCTGAAATGGCTTTGGTAAGCCATCCAACTACCGATCTTCTGAAAAAACGTAAGGATAGAGACAGAGAAAGACCGCACAGGTCCAAAACTGCTGATGCTTCTGTTAAGCTAGTTGCCAGTTTGCCACAACTCAGTGACGTGCTTTTGCAGCCCGTGATGCCCACTTCGATGGATTCGCAGGCCGCTACCGAGACCTGTGGAGTCCAGTATGCTGCGAGACTCTTCTTTGACTATGGAACCTGCTGATGTCTCTATCTGGGATGGGTCCGGAGCCGCTGTGTAGGCACTGGCTTCTGAGGACGTTCTCCGCATTACCGATATTCGACACAAACCAACGACTTCTTTCGAGTCTTCAGTTCTGTCTAAAACTACTGAGTTTCTAAGGCCAAGAGTACAAGCTGCGCCTAAAAGAACAACCCAAACTCAAGCACCTGCTTCCTTGCCACAGTATCAAATGCTTAAAATGGCAGAAAACCTGATTATGCTGATTAGTGGAAGCCAGCCTTTCCCTGCTAAGGGAAAGAGACCTGTCCCCAGCAGCTTTAACAGACCAAGAGTCCGTCGACTCTGAAGTTTCTGAATATAAAGACATGCCTTTATCTGCTTATGAGGATTCAGATGCAGAATACTCCATTCCCTCTGCTTCCCCTCCAGAGGATTTTTCTTTTGGTGAAACCCTACATACTTTAAGAGAGCATTTCCACTGGGTATGCCAGGATTATCCTCAGTCCAAAAAGAGACTCTGAGAATTTTTTAGATTTGCCACAACATAGACCTTTAGCTATCCCTCCTGTTCTGGATGTTGTGGATGATGTCTTTATGGAATCCAGTCTAACTACTTTACCCCCTTGCTCCAAGGAAACCAGACCGGTACTGCAGAGTCCCTGACTCTTTCAGATTTCTTTTCAAAAATCCTACTGCTGACCCAGAGGTAATTTCCCAGGGGCCTAAAGGTATAAAAGCAACTACAGCTTAGAATCCCACCCCTTCAGACAGGGATTCCTGAGCTTTAGACAGATTGGGCAAAAAGTATACACCTCTGCAACTCTCGCCATTAGGGCATTGAATTGCCAGTTTCACATGCTGAAATACCAGTAATGTATTATGGAAATTAAGCAAAAATAATCTACCTTTTCAGACTGCAGAAAGTAAAGAATTACAGGAGCTTATGCATTCTGCAAGCCAAGTCAGCAAGCATACCTTGCAATGTGGCTTTGATGCCCTAGAAGCATCTTACATGGCATCAGTCACTGGTTCTGTACTGAGAAGGCATGCTTGGCTTAAGGAGCAGACCTTGCCAGACCATGTTGAATCAAAATTTCTAGACGCTCCTTTGAACAAGGACAATCTGTTTGGCACTAAAGCAGAAGTAGTTCTAAAAAGATGGAAGAAAAAGCTAAGTCTGTGCAGAGAGTCAAAGATTTCTTGCAAGTGCAACCTCCAGGTTTCAGTAGGCATTGCCCCTGGAAACATTGGTCCTTTCCAGTCCTCTCAAGGCCATCTCAAACTAGACCCAGGGGAAACAGCCCCCCCCCCCCCAGATTACAGTCTCAAGAGTATGCAGTGATCTAAGCAATGGAGTACCTCCACTTCTAAAACAGGGAGTGCTAAGCCACCCCCTTACGGAAAGAATTCACAATGACTTCTCAACTCTACTCCTCACCTTTGCCCACTTGCTTGTGCCCCTAGGAGGAAAACTTGCCCATCATGCAAAAAACTGGACCTCCATCACCAAAGATCGATGGGTCCTCAACATTGTATCCCAGGGGTACAAATTTTACTTCCACTCCCTGCCCTACCCCATAAGGGTTCCCAGACTTTCCTCCAAACCAGTGGGCAGAGGCACAAAACCAAATTCAATCCCTGCTGTCCATAAGGACAATTCAGCCTGTTCCTACAGAACAGATAGGGTTTTATTCCATACTTTTCCTGGTACCCAGAAAAGAGGGCAGTTGGCGCCCAATCCTAGATCTTTCCATTCTAAACACCTTCCTGGTGGTACCAAAATTCAAAATGCTCACCCTTCAGCAGCTTCTTCCTATGCTGTCCAAATGTGCCTGGTTAGCCACCCTAGACCTAAAAGAAGCCTATCCGCACATCTCTATCAGGGACACATGCAGGAAATACCTATGTTTCAGGGCAGGATCTATGCATTATCAGTTCTCTGCACTTCCCTTTGGCTTATCCACTGCTCCCAGAGTATTCACAAAATGCCTGGCTCCAATCAATGTCTATTGCAGGCAGAGAATGATTCAAATTTACCCGTACTTGGACGTTTGCCTGATTCAGGCAGACAGGAAAAGCTGTTGCAGCACCTGACATTTGTAAAGAACTTTCTAACCTCCCTGGTATACACTATCAGTGAAAAGAAATCAAAACTAGTACCCAGTCAAAAGATTATATTCTTGGGAGCAAGCTTGGACACAGCATCCCAGATGGCATTCCTTACTCCATAAAAACAAGCCTGACAGGGTACTTCACTCAAATGGCCACCAGAACCCAGCTATCCGCAAGGAAAATCCTGCAGGCCCTAGGGTTCATGGCCTCTTGTATTGTACTAATTCGATATGCCAGACTGCATATGAGGAAACTTCAGTGGTACTTAAAAAGTCTTTGGTGCCAACATTCTCAGGACCTGGAAACTGTCATACCTATCATACCTTGTCTATGGACAGAGTTTCTTTGGTGGGCAGCAGCATGCAACCACAACAAGGGACTTCCTTTACTCAACCCCACGCCACCCATTCCCTAACCACAGATGCATCAGACTATGCCTTGGGGACACATCTGGATGACAAGTGCATTCAGGGCCACTGGAGCCCAAGTCAAAATCATCTGCACATCAACCAAAAAGAGATGCTAGCTGTTCAGCATGCTCTGACAGCTTTGATTCCCACTCTCACCAGGATCCCTGCTAATAAAAATGGACAACACCACAGTTATGTGGTACATAAACAAGCCGGGGGGTACCCACTCTGCAGGCTAGCCATGGTCCTGTGGAACACTGCCTTGGACATGCATATTCATCTGCAAGCTCAATTCCTGCCAGGCAAACAAAACTCTCTGGCAGCCTACTTAAGCAGAAATCTCCTATACCCACATGAGTGGCAATTAGACCCCAGCACTTTAAGCCTTCTAACCCAGAAATGGGGGACCCCGGAGGTGGACCCTTTTGCTTCCCCCTACAATCACCAGCTCAGTAGATTCTGCACCAGGACACCTCACAGGACGGCTTGGAAAATGGATGCCCTGTCCTTCCAGTGGGTAAACGTCTCAATCTATGCATTTCCCCTTCTGCCTCTTGTCACAAGAATATTACTCAAGATAAGACAGGACAGACCAAGGACAATCCTGATTGCCCCAGACTGGCATTGCCAGCACTGGTACCCAGTACTACGCAGCCTGTCACCGGTGCCACCCTGGCACCTACCCCAGGTCCCAACCCTCCTCACTCAGCAGGAGGGACAGATCTTGCATCTGCAACTGCAAACCGAATCTTGCAGCCTGGCTTTATTCCTTGAATTCTCCCCCAGTGACCAGTCTAAGCAAGCAGGTGCTGGACATCATTCTTGAAGCCAGAAGAACTCAGTACAGGGAAATCCTATGCTGATAAGTGGAAAATGTATTGTTCCTGGATTCATTCTAAAGGAGAGGACACTGCACTTGCCCTCCTTACCTCTAATCCTAGATTACCTAGCACATCTCCACAGAGGCTTATCCTTCTCCTCCATTAAGATCCATGCCTCTTGCCATCTCGGTTCATTACAACACTGAGCTACCTCTCTTTTCTCACCCTCTCATCAGACAGTTCCTGAGAGGAGCAAACAACTTAAGGCCACCAAAGAGAGCCCCCACTCCTGCTTGGGACCTTAACTTTGTACTGGAAAAGCTCACATTATCACCCTTTGAGCCTGTAGCATCAGCAGAGTTAAAATTCCTCTTTTGGAAAACAGCCTTGCTTCTGGCCATCACTTCAGCTAGAAGAGTGTATGAGCTACAAGCACTTATGGCTGTGGAACCCTTCATTATTTTTCATGCTGACAGGGTCTCCCTCAGGACTAACCCTTCTTTTATGTTTGAAGTGGTGTCCAGTGTGGCTCTCAACCAATCTATCCATTTGCCAACCTTCTTCCCTAATCCTCAAAATAAAGGGGAAAAGATCCTACACTCCTTGGACGTGCACAGACAGCTCAGATTCTACCTTGATAAGACTAAGCCCTTCAGGAAATCTGACCAGTTACTAGTCAGCTTTGCACCAGGGGCAGAGGGCAAGGCCATTTCAAAACAATTTCCAAATGGATAGCACACTGTATCCATTTCTGCTCCAAACACCATGTGATACCAACCCCTCAGGGAGTCTGAACGCATTCCACTAGAGTAACTTCTACCTCTACAGCATTCCTCAGGGGAGTCCCTACCGGGGACATTCCGGAAGCTGCTACCTGAAGTTCTGTACACACCTTCACCAAGCATTACTACCTGCCTGTCATTTCCAAATCTAAGGCAGGTTTTGCAACAGCAGTCCTGCAGGGCATACTAGTCAGCCCCCAACTCTTCTTGACTGCCTCCATCCATTATTCAGCTTTGGGAATCAACCCAAGTGTAATGACTGCAACAGTGAAACACGAAGAACATAGTACAGTTGTGTACACTTACCATAAATGTGGATGTTCGAGTGTATTCACTGTTGCAGTCCTGGTTTCCCACCCTCCAGCCCCGTTGTCTCACTCCTCTCTGTCTGTTACTCACCCCTTACAGGGCTATTGGTATTTACTTTTTACTGGTGGTGTTTTTCCCACCATAACTTAGCCCCCTATGTGGGGGGCTCCTGACATTTGGAGCAAGGAAAACTGATGCAATGGTGTCTGCTGCCTGTTTTTAATACCCCTGATGACCTGACGTCCGTCCTGAAGCAACAGCAACTGACGCAAAAATACTAAGCCTCTGGTATTTGGGCTGACTAAGGTCTACCTGCAGGCAGTACTCAAGTGTGATGACTGCAACGGTGAATACACTCTAACATCTACTTTTTATGGTAAGTGTACAGAACTGTATTTTGTGGTTGCTGCAGCCATCATGGAAGACAACTTTGAGTGTCGACCCCTCCCCAAAACAGAGGCTCTAGCACTCGACCATCTGGTAAACGGCACCTGTGTTTCACCCACCATTGCATTTCATTCGCTGAGCTACTTGTCTGATCTGAACAGGCTCCAGAAAGATTTGATCGCCTCCTGTTTGGCTATATGGTTGCATCTCTTACGTGTTGGAATTTGTTGGGAGGAGGAGAGGGTTGTCTGTGTACATGAGGCAGTTGTAACATTGCCTCAAGATTCCCAGATTCACCAGCTGGACCGGAGAGGAGATTGACAACTGCCCTTTGGACATGCTAGAATAGTATTGGGAATTCCTTTATAATTGAAAAAAAGGTCTAATGGGGAACAAGGTACTCAAGGGGAGTGAGTTTGTGAGGGTGTAGTGCTTTCAATTTTTTTAGTGCTGAATTTTATATAATTGCTTTAGTGCCAGGTAATTTAAATGCAATGTGTTACAGGTAACTTAAATGCAAAAACGACAAACAGTAACTTTCTTTCAAGTGAAACAAGGACATAAGTACAGTAAGCAATGCAGATATCACTAGGGATCCACAGAAGCGCTGAAAAGCCGCGTTTTAGGTGGAATTAGCATTTCAGGGAAATAACAAGCAAATAAACAACAAGCATACAAACAAAGCTAGATTCAGCAGGCCTGGATCTAGTCTATGCTACAACAAACAAGGTGTGCCAATTTCAGTAAGAAACAGCTCAAATATGCAGGCACTATAAGCCTTTAACCAGAAATTCCCAGCTCAGAAGGGCAGAGTCCAGCCTCTCCTCCCACAAGAGTGCAGACCACGAACCCTCTTAATGTAAAATAACTGGCATAAAGGCCCAAGTGCTTAAACCAGAGTTAATACACTTTGAGAATAACTGACACTGAGCCCTCAATCAGCAGTTCCCAACTTAGAAGGATGTAAGCTACCTGTTCTGCCACTACAGTGCAGACCACAAACCTTCTTAATGTAAAACAAGTGGTCTGAAGCCCAAGTGCTTAAACTAAAATGCTTAGAATTAGTTACACCAAGCAGTAATAAATACAATTGAGTACTTTTAAGATGACGCAAAAGCAAAATAAATTAGGAAGAAATACAAATATAGTAAAAGCAGGTAAATTTTTTTTTTTTTTTTCGCAACTGAACTTCTTAGGTAACAGAAGGTTGAAACCTGAGACAGCTTTTAAGAAAGACATTTCAAAAGAACCAATGAGGTGCTTAGTTCTAAGCTGTAGTCCAGGTGACCTCAGTCAGCCAATGACCTCAAACAATTCTCTCTCACTGAAATGCCTGATGGCTTTGGCTAAACCAAGATGTCCCTGAATATGTGCTCAGACACAGCCTCCACAAACACTAGGCCCAAATACAAGCCTGAATATGGAAATGCTACAAATATCCCCACTACTTACAACAAACTGCAGAAATGTTTCTCACAGCTGAAAAGCAGCAGTGAACCTTTAAATGAAAGTTGGTATGTAAAGGAAAGTTGGTATGTGAAACAGACCAAGTTTCAGATAACTGTGCTTTCCATTCTTCCTCTGCTGAGGCAAGATTACTGGATGTCCTGTAGACCACAAGGATGCCTACTATCACATAAAAATAGGCAGTCAAAGAAGTTCCGACTGTTGCAGCTTGGAGCCAGCCTTTACCTTTTCCAAATGCTGTACTTCAGGCACACCAAAGCCGCCTCCTAGGTGTTAATTAAGTGAATGGCAGGGGTCACAGACTGGCCCATGCTGCAGTTGTTCCATGTCTTCCCTTACCTGGACAACTGGCTCCTTACAGCAACCACAAAGGTATGTGTGTAGTACAAGACAGGGGACTGCTAATTTCAGCTGTCTGTCGAGCATCGCTGTCAACTACAGGTAGTCTTGGAATTCATTCTAATGCCTTCTGGGTGCCATAAGCCAGATTGCCCCCCTCTAGAGTATCCTGTCTGCAGATTCAAACCTTCCGAGTTCTAAATTCTCAAAGGTCTTCAGCTTTCGTAGTTCTCTGACTCCTTAGCCAGATGGCCACATGAATCTTCCTCTGCAAGGTTCCACATGAGAATTCTTCAGTGGGCTCTCATTTCAGTGGTAAATTTACTGCCTGTGGACTTTCCCATTCAGATTACCAGTATATGCTACTGCCGCATTACTTGGTGGCTGCATTCACCAGGTTCCAGCAGGTTGTCCTTTAGTTGTCCTTGAGCCCCAGACCACATTTACAACTGATGCTTTCTTCCTGGGGGGGGGGGGGTGCTTTCAAATTGAAGACTGCTCAAGGTGTCTGGCAGTGTCCAGTCTTCACATCAGTACCATGGAGATGAGAGCAGTTCTCCTAGCATTGCAGGCCTTTCAGGACTTTCTCCCATTGGGTGTGATAGCCATCCAGTCTGACAACACAGCACTGGTGTGGTACATAGGCAAACTGAGGGATACTGGTCGTATCCCCTGTTTCGAGAGGCCTTATGCTTGTGTGTGGCAATGGGTCTCTTCATAAATGTTTCTGATATTGAAGTATATTTTGGGGAATCCGACCTACTAGCAGGTAGCTTGAACAGGGACATTCTAATACCACGAGTGGTTCCTTAATTCAGGGATAGCAATATAAATGTTCAGCAGCTAGAGCCATTCCTCTTGTGAGCTTTGTATCCCCCCCCTCCAATTCTAAGTGCAGCAGTTATTTTGCCTTGATCACCTCAAAGGGACAGTCACTGAAGGGCGATTTTCCATGCTTGACCATCCCCCAAGGTCTTTTTTATGTCTATCCCCTGATCTCCTTGGTAATAGTTTCATCAGAAGGTGGCCCATTAGTAGAGCAGTTCTGATCTTCTTATCCCCCTTTTGACCAAGACAAGTTTGGATCGCCTTTCTCTGGCTTCATGTGTTTCGTTCATTTTGGGTTCAGGACCCTGTTCCAAAGCTAATTTCTTATGCCTTTGTCCAACCTTACCCGAATCTCAAATCCATCAGATTGACTGCTTTGTTCCTCCAGTTCCAGTAATAATCAGATTCCCAAGCATTTCTAAGAGTTATCTGTATCGTTTTGTCTCCCCTGAAACTTTCCTGGAAAGTTTATGCTAGCAAATGGAAATTACTTTGGATCTCTACCAAAGGTTTAGGTCCTTTTCCCACTTCCTTGGGATGCAGTCTTAGTATTCCTGATGGATCTGATTCACTCTGGTGTCAGGTATTCCACTATTAGGGTTCAGTTAGCGGTCATGTCTAATTTTCATGTATGCATGAACAATACCTGTTGCGTCACTCAAGCTGTCAAAAGCTTTCTGAAATGTACCTTCCTCCTTAAACCCACTGTTGGGGATCAGGCCCAGCTTGGGATTTGATTCTGCTCTTGCAAGCATTGATTTGGACCTCCATTCTAGTCAGTTGCTGCAGTTGATTTGAAACTGCTTCTTGGAAGACTGTTTTTGGTTAGCATTACTTCTGCAAAGGGGGTTTTGGAGCTCCAAGCCTTATCTTACATATACTCCCTTATCTTTTTTTCATAAGGACAGGTTATCTCTACGTACCAATCCTCCTTTTTTACCTAAGGTGACTTCTCTGTCAAACCTGAATCAGTCTGTCTGTTTATTTATGTTATTCCCTCAGCAACAAAGGAGGAAATATTGTTTGGGTGTTCATCATAAAATTAGAACTAAGGTGCTCAGGAAATCAGGCCAGCTTTTTTGACTCCTCCTTCCATACTCCTTTGGGTAAACCTGTTTAATAGGTGACTTTGTCCAGACTTTTTTTCCCCTTTATGTATTCATCAAAAATAATTATTTTACTTGGTAAACCTAGAGCTCATCCTACAAGAGATGCACTACTTCAGCTGCCGTTTTAGATGGTATTTGTGCAGCTACTACTGGTGTAGCACTTACACCTGTATAAGTCATTGCAGATTAGATGTGCTGTCCAGTTCCAGGTCTAGCTATGGCGCCAGCATTTTGCAGAACAATCACTTCTGATGCCACCCTAGTTTGACTGGGGACAGGGTCCCATAGGTTGAGACGGACAGAAAAGGCAACATCGGATACGAAAGTTGTGCACTTACTGCAATGCTAGATCCATGTCTTTTGTTCCTCTCAACCGTGTGACCATCCTTTGGTGCTACTTTTGGCTGATGGTGCATAACTGAGGCTACTTTTGTAGCAGATTTTACTCCCTTTATTCATTTTGGGAACTTTCCTCTTTTCCTCTCTCTGGTAACAGGTTCTTTTTTCTACATTAGTTTGAGTGAAATAATGTCAGCTGTGTCTGAAGATAATGAGTAAGGGCAGTGTGTCTGAAGAGAATGAGTAAGGGCAGTGTGTCTGAAGAGAATGAGTAAGGGCAGTGTGTCTGAAGAGAATGAGTAAGGGCAGTGTATCATGGGTAGAGGAAGTGGAGCTTTGGGGCTGAAGAATCTGAGGTGCCAGCCTCTGATGCGAGTCAGATCTGATAAACCCATAGGTTGAAACAGAGAGAAGAAGGCAACAGAGATCGAGCGTTATGGTAAGTACATAACTTTGACATGCCTAAAAAACTTTTAGCTAAGCTGGACTGGAAAAATCACTTCAGAGTTAGAGCAGTCATAAAATGTTCTCATAGTCTGGGTGCTGGCAGGGAAACAGTGTTAGAATGACCTCTTCAGATGGCTTTTTGTGGCTTCGGAGGAATGGATGGTCGGTCTCTCTCAGTTGGGAGGTTTGACGGTCTGCTGAAGGGGGGGACAAAAAACACATGGTGGGGAAAAATAGTACAATGACTTTTCCATTGCCATGTAATAAAATATTTTGGTTGATAATTATGCAATTTCTACTTCCTAGTACTTCTGAGAGTTGTGTAGAAAGCCAGAATAAACAAAGTGAATGTTTTTTATTGCATTTATGCTTGACACCACTTTATTCCTGTTAGTCATATTTGAAGCTTGTTTAGTTGCTTTAAAATTCTGACATAATGCAAGGGTGGGATATTGTACCAAAGTGTCTCATATGTAAAGCTATGCGAAGGGCTAAAAGATCAGTGCCGGTAGGCCAGATTTGGGGATGTTAATATGATACTGAGAGATTGCATCTACTAAAAAAAAAAGTCCATTAGAGATTTAAATTGCAAAAAGGAAAACATTTACACTTCATACAAATTTGGCTCCCTTTTTCTTTTGTCTTTTTGTGGAAAGTTTTGCATTAGACAGATTTGGTTCCTTTGTCTCTTGTACCTTGTTTGAGTATTGGCTTGTTTGTTTATTTATAGTTCTGTTACTGTTTTCTGTTTTGACATGAACAGGAGGAACAGTTTACCACTGACCAGAGCAAAAAGTACTGCATTTCTGAGAGGTGCTGTTTTGCTCTCCTGTTAGAGAGCCTTCCTCTTGTTGGGATTTGAAATTTATTATTCTAAGGGATGACCCAGTTTTACTTTTCTTTTGATGTAGTTTATCTGGAAAACATTACTACTAGTAGCATTTACCTCACCTGAAAAAATTTCACTATTTGTAATTGTTTTTGCATAGCCTCTCATTGGTTTTCATAAAGACAGTGTTACACTTGAGGAATGAAATTTGGGTCTAGCTTAAAGTAGCATCTTTATAGCCATTGTAACTTTTTCCTGCTACAGAGCCCAGAGGAAATGTTGCTTCACTAGCAGGGTGTCTATGGGGAGCCCCAATAGTGCGAAGTACCTTAGATTTTTTTTCAACTTATAGATGCCTCATTTTTCTATAGTTGATTAAAGACCATGACGGCCTTAACACTTCTTAGCAAGGGCTTTAAAACTTGAGCATCTCATAAATGTTTATCAGAAGTATTGACTTTTTTCAGTGGTGGTTATAGCTCATTGTGAGATGTTGGATTCTTCCATTCATTCTCTGCTTTATGCTTTTGGAAGGCTTCTGCCTGTCTTGTCTGTAGCTGTCTCTCTGTTACCGACTGAAGTACCCTTTTTGGTATAAGTGACTTGTAAGGCATTTTATAGATAGTGCATGGTTAAATATTCTCTTATACCTTCCTCTTTTTTTGGCTGCACTTTTGGAACACTTTTCCATGTCTTTAGCCTGCTGTAACAGGCACCCTTACTAGTGAAAGAAGTTGTGTGAGCACTAAATCATAACGAGAACTTTGCTTGCAGCAGATTTGTGCACTTCTGCCTTCATTCAGAAAATAGGAATGTATAAATCTTGGTTTAGTTATTAGGAACTGGTCTAAATTACAGCTAATTTGAAACATGGGAGCATGAGCTGCAACTTTGCAAAGCTTTAAGAAATCCCTGAATAGTTGCTGGTCTGGAACAGATTTTTGGTACAACTGTAGGATGCTCTTTAACAGCAGTAGGCTAGATTGGCAGTATTGTCTTCATGTGTCACATTTTATTGCATCACCTGGTTCCATGTTTCTTTCAAGCCACTTGGTGGATAGTTACATACATTTTGTTAAACCTATATGACGCTCACTGCAGTATGGAGTAAAGTGTAATCAGGCATATGAGGAGAGTAAAGTTAAATTTTGCAAGAAGTGAGGTACATATAGAATTGCTTGCTTGTCATAGACATCCCAGTGTTTTAGTAGTTCAGGTTGTGATGGAAGATTCCATTGTCTGTAGATGAAAGACTTCCACAGAGTTCATGTTTTTCAAGAGGTGACTTTGAGAATCAGTCTGCATTCACTGTAAGGATCACTGCTGCAGTGTAATCACATATGGGATTATTCTGCATGAAGATATCGGCCATTTGCTGTGTCTTCCAAAGTTTATGGGTATCCTCAGGCAGGGTAACTTCCTGCTCTACAGACATCAGTAGGGCACCATATAAAGGAAGCCTGCACCATCTTCATTTGTGTTGTGTTTTTAAATGCTCTTCATTGAGGTCACTGCTGCAGCAGCCTTAGCTATATGGGTAGATTACTGTAGCTTAGATTGACTGGAAGGAGAAAGGTTGAGGGTCCAGGAGGCCCTGGAGAATTGTCCTAGCAAAACCGGTTTTAGATCCAGAGAAGATGTCTAGTTTTATAGTACTAAGTTGCTATTTCTGCAATATTTCTAGAAACCAACCTTTTCCAAAAAGCTAGAGATGAACCTAAGGCCCTGGCAGAATGAGCCTGGTCTCTGCCTGAAATTGCCTTGTTCTGGTGGGTATAATAAAAAGTAATCATCCAAGACAACCCCTTAGAAATAGTCTGCTGTGAAAGGAAGTGTCCTTTTTTCTTAGCTTCTCAAGAAATTAATAACTGATCAGAGTTCATAAAGATTTTGTTTCTCTAAAGATAGTGCCAGAGTTGTCTGTCGACATCCAAGGTATAGCGTATCCTTTTCCTCATTTTTAGGTTCTGGAAAAAAAGATAAGGAGATGAATAGCTTTGCTTAAAGTAAGCTCTGATACCACTTCAGACATAAATGGTTAGTTCTCAAGAAATCCTTCTGTGTGGAAAATGAGATGAAATTGACACCATAAGAGATTTCAACTTATGCCCTGTTCTCTTCAAGAAGAGATTACTCAAGTCAGCCTGATGCAGACCGATTCAACACAAAATTAAGATCCCAAGGAGGCGCCTCCTGATGTTCTTCGTGTTTCACTGTTGCAGTCGTCACACTTGGGTTATCTGCCTGTAGGTAGCCCTCAGTCAGCCCCAATACCAGAGACTTAGTATTTCTGCATCGGATGCTGTCGCGCCAGGACTGTCGTCAGGGGTGTAAAAACAGGCAGCCAATGCCATTACATCAGTCTTTCTTGCCAAGGAACCCGAAGCAGTTTGCAAGTGCCGGTCGGCCGCTACCTGAATTTTCATTTATGAATTGAATAATCCTGAAGTCTTCTAAAGCGAAGTACCCCGTTGGGAATACTTTTTTCTTGCTCTAACTTATGTCAGAAAAAGTTAATTGTCTTGCCTGTGGAAAGCAAATACCTCAGAGATTTTCATTCTTACTGCGTCACCTGTTTAGGCCCAGACCACGACATACCTCGCTGTCAGTTTTGTGCCTTGTTTAACGCCCGTACCATTCATCGTCGGGCTCGCTTTGTCACTAAATTCTTTCGCTCTTGATCTCTGTATTCTGAAATGGCTTTGGTAAGCCATCAGACTACTGATATTCTGAAAAAACGTAAGGATAAAGACAGAGACAGACCGTATAGGTCCAAAGTTGCTGACGACGTTTCCGTTAAGCTGTTCGCCCATCCACGATAGGTGCTTTCACAGCCCCTGATGCCTGCTTCAGTGGATTCTCAGGCTTCTACCGAGACCCACTCGGAGTCCAGTATGCTGTAAGACTCCTCTTCGACTATGGAACCTGCGGATGTCTCTACCTTGGATGAGTCCAGAGCTGCTGTGCAGGCACTGGCTCCTGAAGCATTTCTTCGCTCAACCGATGTTAGATTCAAACCAACTTTTTTTAACCAAAACTACCGAGTTTCTTAGGCCCAGAGTATGCACTACGCCTAGAAAACAGACTACCAAAGCACATGCATCTGCTCCCATGCCACAAAAACAAATGCTTAGAATGGCTGAAGACCTTATTGCGCTGATTAGGGGACGTCAGCCTTCCCCTGCTAAGAGAAAGAGACCAGTCCCCCTACAGCTTCTACAGACCAGGAGTCCAATGACTCTGAGATTTCTGATTATGAAGACACGCCCTTATCAGCTTATGAGGATTCAGATGCAGAGGAATCCATTACCTCTGCCTCCCCTCCTGAGGATTTTTCTTTTGGTGAAACCTTGCATACCTTGAGAGCATTTTCACTGGGAATGTCAAGACTGTCCTCAGTCCAAAAAGAGACTCAGAGAATTCCTAGAGTTGCCTCAGCACAGGCATTTAGCAGTATCCCCTGTCCTGGATGTTGTTGATGTTTTTATGGAATCCAGTCTTACTCCTGACACTTTACCTCCTGCCCCTAGGAAACCAGACCAGTACTACAGAATACCTGACACTTGCAAATTTCTTTTCACGAATCCTACTGCTGACCCAGAGATCATTTCCCAGGGGTCTAACGGTATCAACGCAACTATAGCCAAGAATCCCACCTCTTCGGACAGCGATGCCAGAGCTTTGGACAGATTGCGTAAGAAACCTCTGCAACTCTTGCTATTAGGGCATTGAATTGCCAATTTCACATGCTGAAGTACTAGCAACATATTATGGAACTTATTAAACAAAAGGTGGCAACCTTTACAGACTGTGCAGAAAATAAAGAATTGCAGGAGCTTATGCACTCTGCAAGCCAAGTCAACAAGCATACTTTGCAGTGTGGCTTTGACGCCCTAGAAGCATCTTGCCGGGCAGCAGTCACTGGTTCTGTACTGAGAAGACATGCTTCGCTCAAGGAGCAGACCTTGCCAGACCATGTCAAATCAGAGTTACTCAATGCTCCTTTGAAGAAGGACAGTTTGTTTGGCACCAAAGCAGAAGAAGTTCTTAAAAAGATGCAAGAAAAAGCTAAGTCTATGCAGACTGTTAAGGAATTCTTACAAGTGCCTGCCCCTAGAGTTAGTAGGCATCGCCCTTCCAAACACTGGTCCTTTCCAGCACCCCCCAGGCTTTCTCAAGCCAGACCCAAGGGAAGCAGACCACCAAGACTACAGTCTGAGTATGCAGAGATCTAAGCAATGGAGTGCCTCCACCCCTGAAGCAGGGAGTGGTAAGCCACCTCCTTACGGAAAAAAAACTCACAATGACTTCCTTGCCCCACTCCCAGTCTTGCTCATTTGCTTGTGCTCCTAGGAGGAAAACCTGCCCTTCATGCAAAAAAAAAAATGTCCATCACACAGGATCGGTGGGTCTTCAACATTGTATCCCAGGTGTACAAATTTTATTTCTATTCACTGCCAACCCCAAGTGGGTTTCCAGACCTTCTTCCAAACCAGTGGGCAGAGGCTCAGAAACAAGTAGATTCCCTGCTCAATATCAGAGCTATTCAGCCGGTTCCAGTCGAACAGAGGGGTTATGGATTCTCCAGACTCTTCCTGGTACCCAGGAAAGAGGACCCTTGGTGCCCAATCCTGGATCTTTCAATTCTCAACACCTTCCTAGTGGTACCAAAGTTCAAAATGCTTATCCTGCGACAGCTTTTTCCTATGCTAGCCAAGGCTGCCTGGTTAGTCACCCTAGACTTGAAAGAAGCCTATCTGCACATCCCCATAAGGGAGTCATGCAGGAAGTGTCTACGTTTCAGGGCAGGATCTATGCATTATCAGTTTTCTGCACTTCCCTTTGGCTTGTCTACTGTACCCAAAGTTTTCACAAAATGCCTGGCTCCAGCCATTGCATACTGCAGGCAGAGAAATATCTAAATTTACCCATACTTGGACGACTGCCTGATTCAGGCGGACAGTCAGGAATTGCTGTTGCACCTGACATTTGTGAAACACCTTCTCACTTCCTTGGGGTACACCATCAACGAAAATAAATCAAAACTGGTACCCAGTCAAATTGTATTCCTGGGAGCAAGCTTGGACACAACATCCCAGATGACAATCCTCACTTCAGAAAAACAAGTCTATCTGACAGCCTACTTCAAACAAATGGCCACCAGAACCCAGCTATCCACAAGAAAAATACTGCAGGCCATAGGGTTTATGGCCTCATGTATACTGCTAATTCCATATGCAAGGCTGTATATGAGGAAACTTCAATGGTACTTAAAAAGTCTTTGGTGCCAACATTCTCAGGACCTGGAAACCATCATTCCTATCATACCCTGTCTAAGGACAGAGTTCCTTTGGTGGACAAAAGCATGCAACCACAACAAGGGACTTCCCTTTTCTCAACCCCACGCCACCCAGACCCTAACCACAGACACATCAGACTATGCCTGGAGAGCACACATGGACAGCAAATGCATTCAGGGCCACTGGAGCCCCAGTTAAATCCATCTGCACATCAACCAGAAAGAGATGCTAGCTGTGCAGAATGCCCTGGCAGGCGTCAAATCCCTTCGCTTTCCAGGACAACTGCTAATAAAACCAGACACCACAGTTATGTAGTAAGTCAACAAGCAGTGCGGAACCCACTCCTACCCACTCTGCACATTAGCCATGGCCCTGTGGCACACTGCCTTGGACATGCAAGTCCATCTGCAAACTCAGTTCCTGCCAGGCAAACAAAACTCACTGGCAGATGACTTAAGCAGAAATCTCCTAGATCCACATGAGTGGCAATTGGAGCCCAGCACCTTCAACCTTCTGATTCACAAATGGGGGACCCCAGAGGTGGATCTCTTTGCCTCCCCCTATAGCCACTAGCTCAGCAAATTCTGCACCAGGAATCCTCGCGGCAGGGCCTGGAAAGTGGATGCCCTACCTTTTCAGTGGGTAAATCTCTCAATCTATGCCTTTCCTCCTCTGCCCCTTCTCTCAAGAGTATTACTCAAAATAAGACAGGACAGACCAAGCACAATTCTGATTGCCCCAGACTGACCATGCCAGCACTGGTACCCACTCCTGCGCAGCCTGTCACCGGTGCCACCCTGACACCTACACCAGAACCCAACCCTGCCCTCTCAGCGGCAGGGACATATTTTGCATCCATAACTGCAAACCCTAAATCTTGCAGCCTGGCTTATTCCTTGATTTCTCCCCCACCAACCCTAACAATCAGGTGCTTGACATCATTCTCGAAGCAAGAAGACACAGTACAAGAAAATCCTATGCTGATAAGTGGAAAAGGTTCTGCCTCTGGATTCAGTCTATAGGAGAGGACACAACTGTACTCCACAAAGGCCTGTCCTTCTCTTCCATTAAGATACATGCCTCAGCCATTTCGGCTCATTAAAACACTGAGCCACCTGTCTTCTCGCTCCTTCTTAAACAGTTCCTGAGAGGGGCAAACAACTTAAGGCCACCACGGAGAGCACCCACCCCTGCTTGCGACCTTAATTTTGTACTGGAAAAGCTCACGTTCTCCCACTTTGAACCTGCTGAGTTAAAATTTCTCTCCTGGAAAACAGCCTTGCTTCTGACCATCACTTCAGGTAGAAGAGTGTCTGAGCTACAAGCACTTATAGCTGTGGAACCATTCATTATTTTCCATGCTGACAGGGTTTCCCCTCAGGACTAACCCTTCCTTTGTGCCTAAAGTGGTGTCCAGTGTGGCTCTCAACAAATCCATCCATTTGCCAACCTTCTTCCCTTATCCTCAAAATAAAGGGGAAAGGATCCTGCACTCCTTGGATGTGCACAGACAGCTCAGATTCTTCCTTGATAGGACTAAGCCCTTCAGAAAATCTGACCAGTTACTAGTCAGCTTTGCAGCAGGGGCAGAGGGCTAGGCCATTTCAAAACAATTTCCAAATGGATAGCACACTGCATCCATTTCTGCTACAAGCACCATGGGAAACCAACCCCTCAAGGGGGTCAGAACACATTCCACTAGGGCAACATCTACCTTTACAGCATTTCTCAGGGGAGTCCCTACCAGGGCCATCCTGGAAGCTGCTGCCTGGAGTTCTGTACACACCTTCACCAAGCATTACCACTTGCCTATCTTTTCCAAATCCAGGGCAGGTTTTGCAACAGTCCTGCAAGTCAGCGAGCCCTATCTCTTCTTGTCTGCCTCCACCCTTCAGCTTTGGGAATCCCCCCAAGTGTGATGACTGCAACAGTGAAACACGAAGAGCATAGTACAGTTGTATACACTTACCATAAATGTAGATCGTATTCACTATTGCAGTCCTGGTTTCCCTCCCTCCAGCCCCCTGTTTTTTCTCTCTCTCTTCTCTCTATATGGCTATTCCTCACCCCTTTCAGGGGTATTGGTATTTACTTTTTACTGGTGGTGTTTTCCCCACCATATCTTAGGTCCCTATTTGGGAGGCTCCTGACATTTGGGGCAAGAAAAACTGATGTAATGGTGTCTGCTGCCTGTTTTTATACCCCTGACGACCTGACGTCAGTCATGGGGCGACAGCATCCGACGCAGAAATACTAAGTCTCTGGTATTCGGGCCGACTGAGGGCTACCTGCAGGCAGATAACCCAAGTGTGATGACTGCAACAGTGAATACACTCGAACATCTATATTTATGGTAAGTGTACACAACTGTACTTTCTCTAGCATGCTTGATATGAAACACCTCTTTCAAAAAAAACTTTTACATGAGATTGCAATGTAGGAGGGGGATTTATGGGCAGACATACTGAAATGGCTGGCATACTAACCTTGATGGACGAGGAAGATGGGCCAGAAGATAGTAATGCTCTCGGTTAATGTAGAACCAAAGCATTACTAGCCCAGAAAGGTTGCTTGTTCATATCTTGGCACCAGCTAGAAATTCTTTTCCATTTGCCAGTATAATTTTCTAGTAGTAGGTTTTTCTTTCTTCCCTTAATGTATACACATCCTCAGAAAATAGTCGCCTACAAGGTATTAAGATTCTGTTATCCAGACAAGGAAGTTGTAGTTTGAGGTTGTGATGCATCAGACTTCCCTAATCCCTTGTGAGTAGGATCCGTCTGCAAGAAAGCTGCATGTAATTGCCCTGCACAATCCCGAAAGAATGGAGAACCACTGTCTGGGTCAAAAGTGAGTCAGTGCATTGATTTTTGGGAGTGCTTCGGGATATTCAGGATTATCTTGGATATTAGTGGAAAGGGTGGAAAAGCCTACATGAACATTCCTATCAAAGGAGGGTAGAGCATCTGTCTTCCAGGCAGGAGAATGTTGCCAGCTAATTGAGTGAAAGTGAAAAGACTTGTTTGAGGTGTTCCCCACAATTGAATCAAATTGTTTGCAAGAGGGTATGTCCCAGTCCTGCTCAGCTAGTCTGCCACACAGTTTTGCTCTGACAATATGCAAGATGCCTGTAGAATGAGGCTGTGTGGAAAAGCTGCCATGGCTAGTCTGCACAGAGGTTAAAACCTGGTCCCCACAGATGTTGTACCCACATCATTGTGCTGTATGTAAATGCTTGAAATGGACCTGGGGATCGTAGATTGAGAGAGATGTGATCATTTCTAAGTGCAACATATTGTTGACTTGTGTATATTGCTTTGCCTTCTGTTTTCTGAAGGCCATGCATTTTTTTATCCCCATAAACAGTTCTCCCCATGCAGAGTATGAGGTGTCTGTTGTGACCGACTGCGCTGGAACTGGAATGGAAAATGGGATATCTGGGTTTGGATAGGTTTGGCGTCTCCACCACAATCTCCCTTTTCACAAATCCCAAAACTAGAATCTGGAATGTCAGGAGATGTTGACGTGACCATACAGAGTTTGGGTACCATTGGATCTTGGTCTTGCTAGGGGAATCAAGAAAATTGTAAAACTCGTGATACCAAAAATGCTGAGAAATTCCTTTGTAGAGACTAGTCTGAGTGCTAAAACTCAGGAATAGATCTAGATGCATGTTTTTTTTTTTTTTTTTTCCTGTGGAACAAAAGTTCTTTAAACAAAATTATCGAGGAGACATGCCAGGAAAAAATCGTGTGAGGAGTTGCGCTTTTGTATGTTCTCTTGAAACCCTAGTCTGTGTAGAAAATCCCTCTGAGTTGGTTACTGACATTTTGAAAAAAAAATTCTATAAAGATAAGCAAATTGTTTAAGGAAAAATGTGAACATTTTGCAGTCTGCAACAGGCTGTCACAGGAGATAAGACACTTTGCCCTTGGAGCACTGGATAAACCATTCTCAAGGGGTAAAACAGAGAACTGATGGTGTTATCCAGGCACAGAAAACCCTAAACATATGAAATGGTGTACTTGAGTAAGAAACTTGCCGAAACAGTTGAAGTTTGATTACTGCTGTAGCAGCCACTCCCTCCCTCCACACCCCTTACTTTTTGTATGTTTTTGTTGACATTGGGTGAGGATTTATTTTTATTTTCCTACCATTTTTTGTTGGGGGCTTTAGCCTCCATCTCTCTCCTCTCTCTCTTGCTATTGAAGCTCTAAAGGGTTTGGCACTTAAACATTTCTCTCTGGTCAGCTCAGCTCAAGCTGACTTAACTCTCTAGATGGGTGGAAGGTACCCAAAGCTTTGAAAGCTGAATGGCTGTTAAATCCTTTGGATATAACCCATATAGCTAAGGCTATTGCAGCACTGATTGTTCGAACAAAGAACAAGAAACATTTGAAATCTGACTCTGTAGGACTGTAGTGATATACATCTTTTAAATCTAATGTCGTCAGAAAACTCAAGTGTGGAATGAAAGGCAAGTTGTGAAGGGTTAACATTATTTTGAAATTGGGTATTGTCACAATCTGGTTTAGAAAGGAATCACTTATTTGCACGATATGAAGTATTCTGGAATAAAACTTTTCTCCTAGCTGAATTAGATGGAACTTTTCAAAAAGCCCCCCCGAGACGGCAGTTGCTGAAGTACAGGAAGGAAAAATGTTCATCAGGCTAATGAGGGGGAGTACCTCATAAAGAAGGGAGATATGCCCACTAGTGTCTGTAACCTTGATAGATTACTTTATTGATTCAAACATCTGCTGTTACAGTAAGTTTAATTACACAACTCTACTTTTTCTGTCCCCCACCTCGTTTAGCCTTATGGCTGTTCTTTTGGTTGTTGTGGTTGCCTAATCACAGATGACCCTTTACCAGACTAACTGCAAATGAAAATCTTCACAGGGGTGCAGATTTCCTGTCTCTGGAAAGTTCACTTGTTAATCACTCTTGTCCAGTGAGGGAGGGCTCCATTAGGTCATTGTGTACCACTGCACTGTGATCTTCAGGTGTGCAGCAGCCCATCAAGCTCCTTGGAGGGAGCTGTGTGAAGGGTTGTCAGTGTTGCAGCATTCTTTCTTAAAACTCATTCCCTCCAGGAGAGCTGTTTTGAGTGTGTACCTTTTAACTCCCAGTGGATGTGGCTTCAACCTTTAAATAATTAAGTTATCACCTTACAGTACTAACAAATAGTTACCGACAGAGGTCATATATAGGTTCATACTAGGTTCATAGGTTCATACTAGGCTATCTGCCCGAGGGCATTTATAAGCCTAGCCCATAGTTTTGTGGCTTACGCCACCCCTTTAGTTTGGAGAAACTATGCCCATTATTTTGCTGTGCCTCTGTCGAGCAGTGACACTGAGGTAACCCCTGGGGTGTATCTGCGATCTCCCATCCATTGGTCAAGATTCCTCTTGAACAAGGCCAGCGAGGTGCTCTGCCTCACATAAACCGGGATTTTGTTCCACAGCATAGGGAGTCTTTGGGTGATGAATCTATCCCTCCAGCACGTCCTATTAATAACCGTGTCGAGGTTTAAGTCTCCGCCCTTGTGGCTCTGAGGGATCTAGATTTTTTGAGATGAAGCATGTTCATCAAATCTGGGTTTGACATGGCCTTGTATGTCAGGCATAGGTCACCTCTGAGCAAGCAGTAAGCAACTGAATATAACTGGAGTTCTTTCAGTCGGGCAGCATAAGACAGATTTTTGAGACCCTTTATCCTTTTAGTGAGGAACTTTTGTGGCCTCTCCAGCTGCTGCAAGTGTCGGGTCAGATACATTCCGAATGGGGCATTGTACTCTATCATTGGTCTGATGAGTGATGAGTATAGGGAGACTATGACTTCCCTTGATCTAGATGTGAATCCCTTCATGATAAGGTGGGCAATGTAGAAGGTCTTCCTAACTACTTTAGCAATATGAGTGTCGAATGAAAGGCTACTGTCAACCTGGGTTCCCAGGTCCCTAATAACTTCTTCTGTGTTCAGGGGATTGCCACCTATATGGGTAGCTAGGGGTAACCTTATTTTTCCCAAAGGGTATGACTATGCATTTCTTGGCATTTAACTTTAGGCCATGGCTCTGGCACCAGTTATCCGATTCTGTGAGACCCTTCTGAAGGATATCTGTGTTGGATGTGTTTTCAACTACGCCCAGTTTGCAGTCATCTGCAAACTTTGTCAGCCATAACCCTCCTGTGTTTGCTTGTACTTCAGAAAAGTAGATGCCAAACAAGAGTGGGCCCAGGACTGAGCCCTGTGGGACACCACTTGTGACAGGCTTTGAGTCTGACATGGCGCCAGCAACTCTGACCCTGTGGGTTCTGTCACTCAGCCAGTTTGCAACCCATCTTGTAATGTATGGGTTTACATTTAAGTTGATGAGTTTTTCAATGATACCCGAGTGAGGTATTGTATCAAAAGCCTTTGCCAGGTCTAGGTAGGCTGTATGGACTGCCTTTCCCTCGTCAATGGCCTTGGTGTTTCGAAAAAGTCAACCAAGTTTAAAAGGCATGATCTGCCTTTGACAAAGCCAAACTGGGTTGGATCCAAAGTCTGCAAGTTCCCTATGTCTTTATTTATGAGATCCATTATGATCCTCTCCATGACTTTGCAGATAAGGCTTGTCAAGCTAATGGGACGGTAATTTCCAGGGTCGGTGGAGGCACCGCCTTTGTGGAGTGGGACCACAGTCGCTGTGCGCCACTCCCTGGGTACGTATCCGGAGGTGAGACTAAGATTAAACAGCTGTCCTAACTGTGGGTTTAATTCCTCGTTGAGTTCATGGAACACACAGCCGGGGACACCATCAGGTCCCATGGATGCTGTGTTCTTTGCCTTGGAGAGAGCAGTTCTCACCTGGGCGTTAGAGATGTTTGGGGGGCTACAATCATTTGGTATAGCTATCTCTCCTTTAGGGGGGGGGAGAAGTTTGCACTGAACCTGTCAGCCAGTATGTTGGCAATGTCTGTAGGATCAGTAATCTTCACAACATTTTGAACTAATTCTGAGCATATCTGGGAGTTTCCTCCTAGGTTTCTGACATAGCTAAAGAATGCCTTATGGTTGTCTTTAGAGTCCTTAGCTATTTTTTCTCAAAATTAGCTTTGGATGATTTTATGAGAGCTCTTAGCTTTTTACTTATAGTGATCAGCGGTGTCTTACCTTTTAAGGATTTTGCTCTATCTTGTAGTAGCTTTCTCCTTTTGTTGTAGAGTTTGTTTATGGCTGGGGTCCACCAGACTGGACGCTTGCCTTTGGTACAAAGAGTCTTTGTTTTGCTTGGGATTGCCTGATCCATGCAGCCCTGCAGGTGCTGGTAGAAGGCATTTGTAAGTGATTCAGCGGTTTGAGTAATGTTAACCGCCGGCTCAGGGGCCTTAAAGGAGGCCACACTAGTCTTTAGAAGTGTGAAGTCGGCTTTCGAGAAGTTCTTTACTGTGGTCTTTTTCATTTCGAGTGGGGGCGGGATGAGGACCTCCAGCGAGATTAGTTTGTGATCAGATCTCACCAGTGAGGGGTATACTTCCGGCGTTGAACATTGTGCTCCCATGTTCGTGATGATGAGATCAAGTATGTTTTCTCCTCTTGTGGGGATGGTGACTAGTTGTTCCATGGCATTTGAGTTTATGAATTCCAGGAACTTTTGGGCTAGAGTGTTTGGGCTTGAGTATTGTTCCCAGTCTATATTAGGGTAGTTGAAGTCACCTAGTATGATGGTGTTCGGAGATACATTTATCCCCTCCAGTGTTTTCAGGAAGGCCATATGAGGTTCCTGAGTTTGCGAGGTGGCCTGTAACATGCTACAAATTGCAGAGCAATCTTGCCTATGGTTAATTGCACCTGGATGGTTTCCAATGCATCGCGGTGATGCCACCAATCTTGAGGTGTGGGTGTCCTTGATGAATATGGATCCCCCTCCTCCTTTCTTGGTATTGCCCGGGTTTGGGGGCAACGCATGATATGAGGTAAAACCTGATAGTGCTGGGGTGCTCTCAGGAGCCTTGAACCAGGTTTCTGTCACAGAACAGACATCGATGTTCTCCATACTGAGAAGGGCCTCGAGTGCGTGCATCTTGAGGTTGAGACTTCTGGCATTGAGCAGCATTACCCTTAGTTTTTTTTTCTTTGTTTTGTTCTAGGGTGGTAGGTTTAGAATTTGAGCCTTGCCTAAAAAGGCACTATGGGGTGGCAAGAGCCTTTGCCAAAATCTGGAATCCCAGGGTGACAAGTGCAAGCCGTCCTCTTATGGCAGCGTGGCTTGTCCAGCATGTCATCCCAGGCAGACAGACATTGGATCCCCTTTGAATGACACCAGAGTTTAAGCCAATTGTTAAAGCTGATCATCTTATCTCTGTATTGTGGCATCATTCTTGGTGAAGGTAGGATACTGCTCAAGGTCAGGGTCATACCTGCTTGGGCTACATAATCAGAGAGCTCCTCTGTCTCTCTCCATGTAGTCCAAGGAGGTACGTCTCAATGCAGTTGTGTTTGCCATCATGTATGCTTCAAGATAAAATATTCTGATACCTTGTATGTAGCATTGTTTTGGAATTATTAATGCAAATTTGAACAGGCAGTATTTGACGCCTAGAGGAGCAGTAGGAGGTAACTGCAGAAACACCTGTAGACATCACTTGGCTGTAATGAGTTGCTACCTTTTTAAGGTTCCTTATCTTTACCAGTGACTGAACAGCTGGCAGCTCTGCCCTACACCCCACCACCAAATTATAGAAGAGCTGGTAGTCATCTGCTTCATCCTTTTTTTATTTTCCCACCCAGCCCTATCAGTTTGAGTCCATCCCAAAACCTGGATTTGCCAGTTTTTTATCAGGCTGATGCAGTCTTCATTGGCATAGTCTTTTTTATTTTTTTTTCACAGAATACTTAGACATCTGAGTGTGCTGTCATGGGTCTAAATTTGTGATAAGTACCCAGTTTGTGATGTTTCATTCTTGGCCTGTTTGCACTTTAATTGCTTAATTAAATTTCTGAATTTATATTCTTCCAGAAGTGGGATTGTCAGATGAAGAAAGTAGACAGAAGTATAAGGAGATGAGGTGCATGGCAGAGAGAGAGGTGGCAAAGGTTAAGGATTAGGCATATGAAGAGTTGTATGAAAGGTTGAACACTAAGGAGAGAGAAAAGGGCATGTACCAATTGGCTAGTCAGAGGGACCGAGCTAGGAAAGATGTGCAGCAGATAAAGGATAATGAGGGAAACGTACTCACAAGCGAGGAGAGTGTGTTGAGCAGATGGAAAGAGTACTTTGAGGGGTTGATGAATGAAGAGAATGAGAGGGAGAGAAGGTTGGATGATGTGGGGATAGTGAATCATGAAGTGCAATGGATTAGCAGGGAGGAAGTAAGGATAGCTATGAAGAGGATGAAGAATGGAAAGGCTGTTGGTCCAGATGACATACCTGTGGGAAGCATGGAGGTGTTTAGGTGAAATGGTAGTGGAGTTTCTAACCAGATTGTTTAATAATCTTGGAAAGTGAGAGGATGCCTGAGGGAATGGAGAAAGCGTTTTGGTACCGATTTTTAAGAATAGGGGTGATGTGCAGAGCTGTAGTAACTACAGAGGGATTAAATTGATCAGTCACAGCATGATGTTATGGGAACGAGTAGTGGAAGCTAAGTTAAGAAGGGACGTGATGATTAGTGATCAGCAGTATGGTGTCATGCCGGGAAAGAGCACTACAGATGCGATGTTTGCTCTGAGAGTGTTGATGGAGAAGTACAGAGAAGGTCAGGAGGAGTTCATTGTGTTTTTGTAGACTTAGAAAGCATATGACAGGGTGCCAAGAAAGGAGTTGTGGTATTGTATGAGGAAGTTGGGAGTGTCAGAGAAGTATGTAAGAGTGGTACAGGATATGTACAAGGGTAGTATGACAGCAGTGAGGTCTGCAGTGGGAGTGACGGATGCGTTTAAGGTGCAGGTGGGATTAAATCAAGGATCAGCTCTGAGCCCGTTCTTATTTGTAATGGTGATGGACAGGTTGACAGATGAGATCAGACAGGAGTCCCCGTGGACTATGATGTTTGCAGATGACATTGTGGTATGTAGTGAGAGCAGGGAACAGGTGGAGGAGAGACCCTGGAGAGATGGAGATATGCTCTAGAGAGAAGAGGAATGACGGTCAGTAGGACTAAGACAGAATGTGTGTGTGTGTGTGTGTGTGTGTGTGTGTGTGTGTGAATGAGAGGGGAGAATAGAGGAATGGTGAGGATGCAGGTAGTAGAGGTGGTGAAGGTGGATAAGTTTAAATACTTGGGATCCGTAGTTCAGAGTAATGGTGAGTGTGGAAGAGAGGTGAAGAAGGGAGTACAGGCAGGATGGACTGGGTGGAGAAGAGTGTCAGGAGTGATTTGTGACAGATGAGTACCAGTAAGAGTGAAAGGGAAGATTTACAAGAGGGTAGTTAGACTAGCTATGTTATATGGGTTAGACAGTGGCATTGACAAAAAGGCAGGAGTTAGAACTGGATGTGGCAGAGATAAAGATGTTGAGATTTGCACCGTTGTGACAGGGGTGGACAGGATTAGGAATAAGTATATTAGAGGGTCAGCCCAGGTTGGAAGGTTTGGTGACAAAGCCAGGGAGGCAAGATCACGTTGGTTTGGACATGTGCTGAGCAGGGATGCTGTGTATATTGGGAAAAAGATGCTAAGGATGAAGCTACCAGGTAACAGGAAAAGAGGAAGGCCTAAGATAAGGTTTATGGATGTGGTGAGAGAGGACATGCAGGTGGTTGGTGTGACAGAGCAAGATGCAGAGGACAGGAAGAAATGAAAACATGATCCACTGCGGCGACCCCTAATGGGAACAGCCGAAAGAAGATAATGATGTTCTTTCAGAGGCTTAGGTTGTCTTTGAGAAAAGGTGACCAACATGTGCGTTTTTAGCAGACGCATTTGTCAAATGAATTTCACCTTAGGGTTTTTATGCCTTGGGCTTTGACATAAAATGCCTGACTGCAAGTTCTGTGTTTTATTTAAAAATCTTCTGAGGCAATTGTGATCCTTGAGCACCTTCTTAAAACTTAAAAAGCTCCTTACCTGTAGGGTAAGGGGTAGGTGCATCTGAATCTAAACATTTGCAGAGAACTTGGGAATCTAGATATCCTGATGACGAATAAAAAATTGGTTGTGAAATTTTTACAGGAAAAAGGCATAATGTTCTTAACTAGTGTCAGTCCCTTGAAGGCCATAGGCCATATTGTGGAAGTGCAAGTTTGTTGACTGCGCCAGAACATTCCTTACATTTTGTTTGCTGATGTCCCTTTGGAGGCTGACACACCAACTCTGGCATTGGTCTCACCAGGCATTTTTTTTTTTAACTCGTCCACTCCAGTGGAGCTTAGGAAGTTTGCACTGCAACTTCCAGCGGCCGGAGCCTAAGCCTTTTGACTGAATCAAGTTATGTCCTTGCATTTCAAACAAATGATGTGAAGTTGTTCAATCTCGCCGTTCATTTTTACATATGGGTTTCGAACCGATGGATCGGCTATGAGTCGGCCACTTTACTAGCTGAAGACCTCCGAGTAGCTTGAGACCAGTTCCCCTATCCCATGATGCTCTCTGTTCTACCCTGGATCTAGTTTGCCTCTGACAGATCGGAGGTCATTGGAGAGCTCGGGCCAGTTTGTTACAATTTTTTTCTAACTGTTCTGATATAGAGACTTAGATGTACCTTTTATACAGTTTTAAAACTTATTGGGCTAGATTAGCCTTTGTTTGCTTTAATCTATCTGAGTTTTGACGAGTTTTCGTCCTTTCAGAGCGGCTGCTCTTTGGCCTTTGGCCTTCTTTAGTTGTACCCTATCCTGTTTAACGTATTCTCCTATTAATAGTGTGGTGTGTTAGTTGCTATTTAGATTTAGAAAATTTAGAGAATATAGATATATATATATATTAGATATATATAGAATTTCAATGTTTAGTAGTTCAGGGATCGGACCGCTCTATTGTTTTATTAGCTAGAGTGTTCTGTGCTTGTGTGTGCTTTGTTGTACAGTAATCAATGTTCTTCGTGTTTCCCTGTTGCAGTCATTACATTTGGGTAATCTGCTGGCAGGTTGCCCTCAGTCGGCTTGAATTCCATAGTCTTGGGTCCTGCGTCAGTTGCTGTCTCCTTTTCCATGACATCAGGGGTATAAAACAAGCAGCCGATTTTTTTTCTTTAGTCTTTCTTGCCGTGCAGTGCCCGAAGCAGAAGCAGTTCGCAAGTGCTGGTCGGCCGACTCCTGAAATTTTCAAATTTGAGTTTCAGAACCGAAGTCTTCACTAAAGCTAAGTACCCCATTGGGAAAGCTTTGTTCTTGCGCTATACTGATGTCAAAAAAAGTTAATAATTGCATTACTTGTGGGAAGCAAATACCTCATAAGGATTTCCTTTTATACTGTATTCCTTGCCTAGGCCCTGATCATAACGTGCCTTGCTGTCGGTTTTGTGCTAGGTTTAACCAATGCACTATTAAGCGTCGGTATAGCTTTGCCTGAAAATATTTTGGAAACAGATTTAACTATCCTGAAATGTTGTCTGATAGCAATCAGACTACCGGAGTGCACAAAAAACGCAAAGAAAAGGACAGAGACTGACCGAGGTCCAAAACTAACGACAAAGCGTCTCCTAAGCCAGTCACCGGTACTCAGTGAGGTGCTTTTGCAGCCCCTGTTACCCGCTACTTTCGAGTCGCAGGCCGCTACCGAGACCCATGTGGAGTCCGGCATGCAGCGAGATTCTCAAAGTATTGTACCCACGGATGTGTCTCCCTCGGATGGGTCCGGAGCCGCTGAGCAGACACCGGCTTCTGAGGGGTGTATTCAGGCCACAACATTTTTATATAAAACTGACGCCAGCTTCAAAATCAAAGACAAAAGCAACTTCTAAAGCTAGAAAAATGACGCATGAGCCACGTACACAGGACTCTATGCCCAAAAAACAGATTATCAAAATGGCTGAAGACCTAATTACCTTGATCAGGGGTTCCCAACCACCACCTGATAAGAGGCCTAGGCAAGACACTGATTATGAATCTTCAGATCAGGCTTCTATTTCTTCTGATCAGGAATTTTATCTATACCACCCTATGAGGATTCTGATGCAGAGGAATCTATCCCATCTGCATCTCCTCCTGAAGGTTATTCCTTTGGAGAAACCTTGCATACTTTGAGGGAGCATTTTCACTGGGAGAGACAGATTTCTCCGAATCAAAAAAAAGGCTCAGGGATTTCCTTCTTCTCCCTCAGTATAGGCCTTTAGCCATACCTCCTGTTTTAGACATTGTGGATGATGCGTTTTCGGAGTCAAGCTTGACTTCAGACTCCTTACCTCTGGCTCCTAGCAAGCCGGACAGATATAACAGGTTTCCTGACTCTCTCAAATGTTTAATTAGAAACCCTGCTGCTGCCCCTGAAACTATTTCACAGGGGCCAAAAGGTGTTAAGGCCTCAGCAGCAAAAAATCCTACCCCGTCTGACAGAGATTCAAGGGCACTGGATAGATGGGGAAAGAAGGTTTATACATCTGCAGCCTTGCCAATTAGGGCCTTAAACTGTCAGTTTCATATGCTCGGGTATCAGAAACATGTTATGGGATTACTGAAACAGAAAATGATGATGATTTCTGAATGTGCAGAAAATAAAGAATTGCAGAAATTATTGCATGCAGCAGAACAAGTTGGAAAGCATACTTTGCAATGTGGTTTTGATTTCTTAGAGGCCTCCTGCAGGTCCGCAGTTACTGGATCTGTGATTAGGAGGCATGCCTGGCTAAAAGAGCAAAATTTGCCTGATCATGTTAAAACTAAATTGCTGGATGCACCTTTGCAACATGATACTCTGTTTGGTATTAAGGCAGAAGAGGTTTTAAAGAAAATGGACGACAAAGCGAAGTCTATGCAAACTGTAAAAGACTTCTTACAAGTGCAGCCACCAAGATTCAGTAGACACTGGCCTACAAAAAATTTGCCCTTTCCTGTGTCCGACAGAGCTCAACAGGGCAAATCCAGGCGCCCTAAAGGTTCTAGATCCCAGTCACAGGATTCTTACAGGTCAAAGCAATGGGATGCTTCTACCTCCAAATATGGAGGAAATAAAGCGCAACTCTACAGTAAACCGTCTCAATGACTTCCCTCTGCCATCACCAAGCACTTATATTTTGGTAGCACCCTTAGGGGGAAAATTAGCACTTTATGCTCAAAATTGGTAGTTAATAACCCAGGGCAAGTGGGTGTTAAACATAGTATCTCAGGGATACAGATTCCACTTCCACACTCTGCCAATTGCAAACGTTTGGCCAGATCTGCCAAAAAATCAATGGGCAGAGGCACAGAAACCGATGACATCCCTCATGGATATGGGGGCTATTCAGCCAGTACCAGAACAGGAAAAAGGACAAGGTTTTTATTCTCTTGGTACCCAGGAAAGAGAACGCCTGGCGCCCAATACTGGATTTATGAATTTTGAACACATACCGGGACATTCCAAAATTCAAAATGCAAACTTTGAAGCATCTTCTGCCCATGTTGGGCAAGAAATCTTGGCTGGTGACATTAGACCTAAAAGAGGCATATCTGCATATCCCAATAATCGAATCGTGCAGAAGATACCTCAGTTTCAAGGCTGGCTTTATGCATTACCAATTCTCTGCACTGCCCTTTGGCTTATCTACTGCTCCCAGGGTCTTTACAAAGTGGCTGGTACCAGTAATTGCATTTTGCAGACAAAGAAGTATACAAATATATCCTTACTTGGACGACTGTCTCATTCAAGCAGAGAACAAGGACATTCTTCTTCAGCATCTGGCGTTTGTGAAAAGGCTTCTAACATGCCTAGGGTACACACTAAACGAAAAGAAATCAGAACTGGTACCCTCTCAAAAGATAACATTCCTGGGTGCAAGCTTGAATACAACTGCCCAGATGGCTTTCATCACGCCAGACAATCAAAGACAACTGACTACTTACTTCAAACTGATGGCAACAAAAACCCAGTTATCTGCAACACAAACTCTGCAGGCTTTGGGGTTCATGGCATCCTGCATTCTACTGATTCCATATGCAAGACTGCATATGAGGAAACAACAATGGTACCTAAAACGTTTATGGAGTCAACATTGTCACAGTCTGGAAACAATGATTCCTCTCATTCCCTGCCTGCAACAGGAGTTTCTATGGTGGGCAAAGGCATGTCACCATAACATGGGTTGGGCTTCCACTCTACCCCCTACCAGCCAAACCTTAACAGACTCATCAGATTATGCATGGGGGGGCCCACCTGGTGGGAAGATGCATTCAGGGCATATGGACCCCAAAACAAATGCATCTGCTTATCAACCAAAAAGAGATGGTAGCTGTTCAAAATGCCCTGACAGCCTTCAAGGACCTGCATCATCCAGGACAACTGTTGATAAAGGCGGACAACACCACGGTTATGTGGTATATAAACAAGCAGGGGGCACACGCTCATACCCCCTTTGCAGACTAGCCATGGCACTGTGGGACACAGCCTTGACTTACCAAGTACATCTTCAAGCTCGGTTCCTGCCAGGAAAGCAAAATACTCTGGCAGACTAAGCAGAAACCTTATGGACCCTCACGAGTGGAAACTAGATCCACAAGTCTTCAGCATGATAAAGAAATCGGGGAGCCCACACATAGACCTATTTGCTTCTCCTTGGAATTATCAACTGGAAAAATTCTGCACAAGGGCTTGTCACAGACAAGCATGGAAAGTGGACGCCCTATCCTTCAGTTGGAAAAACCTATCAGTTTACGCCTTTCCTCCTCTGGCTCTTCTTCCAAAGGTCCTACTAAATGTCATACAAGAGAAATCAAAGATGATACTAATTGCCCCGGACTGGCCCCGCCAATACTGTTGCCCAATCCTAAGGAATGTGTCTCATTTCCCAGCTTGGTACTTGCCTCAAATACCTCACTTACTGTCCCAGCAAAACATTCAGATCCTGCACAATCAGCTCCAAACACTGAACCTGGCAGCATGGCTGATCATGTAGTTATTCAAACAACACCTGTCAGTAAAGCTGTGATGGATGTCATTTTGGACGCCAGAAGGCCTAGTACTCGAAAATCTTATGCTGATAAATGGAAGCGATTCTGTGCTTTGAACCAAGCACAAGGAAATGACACAGCAGAGCCAAATATTCCTCAGATTTTTACAATACTGGACTGAGATGCTTGACAAAGGCCTATCTTTTTTCATCAATAAAAATCCATGCCTCTGCCATCTCGGCTTATTACAACACAGACCCACCAATATTTTCTCATCCTTTACTAAAGCAGTATCTTAGAGGGGCCAAAAATTTAAGGCCTCCCAGAAGATCACCAGTTCCTGCATGGGACCTCAATTATGTGTTGGAAAAGCTCACCCTGCCTCCATTTGAACCAGCTGCTACTGCAGATCTAAAGTTCTTAACCTGGAAAACAGCTCTGCTCCTGGCAATTACTCCAGCAAGAAGGGTCTCAGAGCTACAGGCCCTCATGGCTGTGGAGCTTTTTATCATATTTTACCCAGATAGGGTGTCCCTCAGGACCAGTCCTTCATTTATGCCCAAGGTGGTTTCCAGTGTGGCTCTTAACCAAACTATTCATCTGCCAACTTTTTATCCAAATCTGCAGAACAAGAAGGAGCAGATTCTGCATTCCTTGGATGTACACAGACAGCTAAGATTCTACTTGAGCAGGACTAAAGCTGTAAGAAAAACTGAGCAGTTACTAGTGACATTTGCTGCAGGATCAGAGGGAAAGGCTATTTCAAAGCAGACTATTTCAAAGTGGATAAGCCACTGCATTCATTTCTGCTACTTACAACATGGCAAACCAGTGCCCAAGGGCATTAGGTCTCATTCCACCAGGGCTGCAGCTACATCAGCAGCTTTTCTCAGAGGAGTACCAACCAAAGACATTCTAGAGGCTGCTACTTGGAGTTCTGTTCACACTTTTACAAAGCATTATCATTTGCCTCTCTACTCTACGTACAGGACAGGCTTTGCCACTGCAGTTCTGCAGGGCCTTATAGCCGCCACTAATGCAGTTTAGCTCCAGCCTCCCATCCATAGCTTTGGGATTCTACCCAAATGTAATGACTGCAACAGTGAAACACGAAGAGCATAGTACAGTTGTGTACACTTACCATAAATGTAGATGTTCGAGTGTATTCACTGTTGCAGTCCAGGTTACCCGCCCGCCATCCCCCTTTTATTCCTTCACTATCTTCTACAACCTATGTGGTGTATTTGCTTGTAGATGAAGGTAAAGTTTGTATTGCTGCATGTATATATAGTTTACATATATATTTTTGCTACCCATTTGGGGGGCATCTGACATCTGGGGCAAGAAAAACTAAAGAAAATGGCGTCTGCTGCATGTTTTATACCCCTGACAACCTGATGTCATGGAAGAGGAGACAGCAACCGACGCAGGACCCAAGACTTTGGAGTTCAGGCCGACTGAGGGCAACCTGCCAGCAGATTATCCAAATGTAATGACTGCAACAGTGAATACACTCTAACATCTACATTTATGGTAAGTGTACACAACTGTACTTTTTGTCATGCTTAGTGTTTGTGTTTTTGCTCCAATGGCTGATCAAAAGGAGAGGAAAAATCAGGGTTTAAAAAGTGCCCAAAATGTGTGCAGTAGATGTCCATTACGGACGCCCATGTGAACTGCGTTTGTTGCTTGGGGCCAGAGGATTGCTCTGTCTGCCATTCCTTCAGTAGCAGGGTTTTGCTTGAGAGAAGAAGGTAGTTGGTAGATAATGGTTTATTGAAGCCAGATTTTCAAGAGTCCTTGGACAAGGCTGTCCAGACCTCCAAGTCTTTGAAGGGGTTAGTGGTCTAAAGCTTCCTCAGAGCCCAAGTCATCGGCTCCAAGTCTTACTGTGAAGGTGCAGTCACCGTCTCCACAGTCTTCAGAGCCGTGCACCGAGCCAGTGTTTTGGAGCCGGTCCCCGGTCTTGGAACCGGTCTCCAAATCCTTGAGATCCCCTATTCTTCAGTTGGTGGCTTCTTCGGTTCCTTCGACTCGTTCTTCGAGGAACTTATCTAATGTGGATGTGGACCATGTGGTGCAAAGGCTGCTCGAGAACCCGGCACTGGCTAAATTATCGGCCTCGACCCAACTGGTTTCAGGGCCTAAGACCATCCCAACTGCTATAACTACTCCGCCGACCCTTCGGAGCAGGGGGAGGAGGATCTGATGATTGTGGAGCCTTCGGAGCAGAGGCCTTGTTCCAGTACCATCAGCTCTGTCAACCCTGACGTCTTCGGTACTGTTGGAAGAGTCTGGGAGCTGACCCACTCTGGTCGTTTCCAGGGGGGAGAGCCGAACTGATACGTCTCTTCCGACCCCCTCCTCTCGGAGCGTCTGCTCGGGTGAGCTCTGCTCCATCCTCCAGCTTGGAGCCCACAGTCTCGTCACTGGGGATGTTGCTGTCTTCTTCGGAACTGGCGGCTTACTCGGGTCGGAGCAATGGTACCTCCGCTGCTATGAGGGTTATGTCATCCAAGGCACACACATCATCAGGTCCCTCCTTCTCCTCCCCTTCCTCTAAAGTGCCGCTTTCTGCCACTACATCACACGTCCCTGTGAAGCATCGAGACCCGGAGCCTCAGGTAACCCCATCGGGTGACCCTTGCTCTACTGAGACCTCACCAGTTGCTCCCACTGATGAGGTTCCCAGAAAGAGACTTTGTAAGAGGAGGCATTTAGATTCCCTGCAGGAGTCTTTGACATCAGACACTGACTTACAGGAATCGGAAGGGTCCCCATGGTCCCCCTCTGAGGATATCTCATTTGCAGATTTTCTGGAAGTCCTTAAGCAGAGGGGTGACTGGCAGTCCATTAGCCCTTCTGAGGATGAGTTGGTGCTCCTGCAGGCCTTTGGGTTTCAACCTTCCACCTCCTGGGTGACTCCGCCCTTTGAACTAATGGAATTGATTGCTCGAAGGGCGTGGGAGTCTCCTGATACTATGGAACCGGACCCGCAGAGGCCTAGCAAGGTTATCACCTCCCCCCAAGATAAGATGTTGATGCTGTGGTGGTGGGGGGTGGCGGCCACCAAGAAAGAGATGTCCGAAACCTCTACTACTGTCCATTCTCCTAATAGGGATTCCAGGGCTATGGACAGATATGGGAAACGCATCTTTAGTTCTGTTACTTTTGCTATGTGATCGCTTAACTACTTGACTCATTTTACCTGTCTTCAAAGAGATCTCCTAAAGGAGCTGTGAGATACTCTGCAGGGTAGTACAGATGGAGCTGTGTCTGAGAAGGTGACAGCCCAGCTTAATATCCTTAATTCCATAGTTAACTCGTCCATGCCGCTCATTTCCTATGCAGCCGATGGTTTGAGTCAGGCAGCAGGTTCAGCGATGGCTCTTAGGAGACACTCCTGGATGTGCTTATGCTCCATTGAGGAAGCCTTCAAGTCTTCCTTTGTCAACACCCCATTCGATGGCTCTTCTCTTTTTGGGCCCAAAGTCAAGGAGACTCTCACTAGGTGTGAGCAACAGGGAAAAGACTTTATGCAGTAGGAGTCCATTTTCCACCCCTACTAGACCATATCCCAAAGGGCAGAAAGGTGGAAAAATGTGGTTCCAAAAGTCCCAAGGAGCTTTCCAGAACACACGTAGTGAACCCCCCTCCAGGGGGCAGAGAAGGGGGGGGTAATAATGGAATACGCCGCCCCGGTGGCTGAGGAGGTCCACAGAACCAGGGTGACAGGGCTTATTTCCTTGGTAAGCCGTATCAGCGCTCCTGAAAGGAGGCCCGACTGTCCTACTCTGGAGGCAGTCGGGGGTCGCTTGGCTTTGTATCCCGATGCCTGGTTAGGAATTATAACAGATTCTTGGGTACAAAGCATCATTACTAGAGTTTACATCATTCCATTCTTAGAAAACCCACCTGTTGGGAAAAAAATCCCAGACATTCCACCCAGTCTCAGGGATCAAGCAGCCATAGAAATCCAGAGGCTGCAGGAAAAAAAGTCATCCAGCCAGTCCCAGCAAACCAGATAGGATATGGAACTTACTCCAGATTCTTTTTAGTTCCAAAGAAGACGGGGGACTGGAGGCCCATTTTGGATCTCAGCAGACTCAACACATTTGTAAAGGAGGAGAAGTTCCGGATGGTCATGCTTCTGTCTATTCTCCCATTCCTCGGAATGGGCGATTGTATGTGCTCTATAGATCTCAAGGATGAGTACTACCATATCAAAATGGCCAGGCCATCCAGAGATCATCTGCGTCCAGCTGGCAGCAAGTCACTACCAATTCAGAGCCCTGCCCTTTGGACTCACAGCAGCCCCCAGTGTATTTACCAAATACATGGCAGTGGTTATGGCTCACCTGAGGCATCTAGGATTCAGAGTGTTTCCATATCTGAACGACTGGCTCCTGACCGCCACCTCCATGCATCAATTAATTCTTTCCAGGGGTCACACTCTCAATCTCTGCTTTCAGTTAGGCATCACTATCAATTTCGAAAAGTCTGCGTTGTCGCCATTGCAGTGTCTCTCCTTTATCGGAGCAAAACTAGACACCACCACTGCCATAGTAAAATTGCCGCTGGACAGAATAACCACTCTCAGAAACCAGGTCTCGTACATTTTGCAGAGAAGAAAAGTTCCGGCACATCATGTACTTAAGCTACTAGGTACCATGGCAGCTACGCTCATAGCAGTTCCTCTGGGACGTATGATCATGAGGATTCTTCAATGATTACTCTTCACCCAGTGGTCTTACCAACAACTTTTGATGTCATTCTTAATCATGATTACGGACTCTTGCAAGAAGGATCTTCGCTGGTGGTTGACCAGCCAACAAGTTACAGTGGGCCGACCATTTGTTTCTCCCCCTCCGTCAGCCATGGTGACCATGTACGCTTCTCTGATAGGGTGTGAGGGAGGCTTTTTCAGGGAAGAACAGCCCAAGGCACCTGGTTGGAGACAGAGTCACAGTTGCACATCAATATTCTGGAGCTCAGAGTGGTGCTTTTGGCGTTGCAGCACTTCCACGACACTCTGCTTCTAGTGACATTTGTGATACGGATGGACAACATGTCTCTGGTCTAGTACATCAACAAGCAAGGGGGAACTAAGTCTTAGTCCCTGTTTCGAGAGGCCTTGAGAATTTGGCAGTGGGCAGTATCCACCGTGCGCTTTGATAGCAGTGCATATCCTGGGAAAATCCAATGTGATAGCGGACAAACTGAGCAGAGCCATTCTGTTACCGCACGAATGGTGTCTCAGATGAAGTTGCGGAGATGATTTTCTGCAGATTGGGCCAGCCTTGCTGCGACCTGTTTGCATCCCCTATGAATGCCAAATGCAGAAGCTACTTTGCCCTGAATCCTCTTCCGGGGGACAGCCCAAGGGACTCGCTCGTATACGATTGGCCCATGGGTCTCCTGTATGCCTTCCCACCTATACCTATCATTCCGAAATCCTTGCAGAAAGCCAAAAGCCTGGGAAGGACTGTAATCTTAATAGCCCCTTTTTGGCCTTGTCAGGTTTGGTACCCCTTCCTCCAACTCTATCAACTGGAGTAACCTTGGATTCTGGACCCAGTTCCAGACCTGCTGACACATTCGGCAGGGGCCCTCCCTCCCTCCCTTCGTTCCCTCAGACTGACAGCTTGGCTGCTCTGATTCCCAACCTAGGCAGGTCACACATTGTGTTTTCCTCTGAGGTACAGCAAATTGTTGTATCTTCGCATAAGGCTTCCACCAGAAAGTTGTATACTAGTAAATGGAGGCAATTTGTTTTTTGGGCCTCCCAAAATAACATTGATCATTATGTTGCCCTGATTGCTAGTATCCTGGAATTGATATCTAAGCTTTTTATGAAGGTGCTGCAGCTGCCACTATTCGAGTTCAATTGGTGGCAGCTTTGAATTTTCACCTCTGAGTTGAAGGTTCTAATTTGATGTCTCAAAGACTATGTAGGGCCTTCCTGAAGGGTACCATTCATCTTAGGCCACCTGTTAGACAACTCTTTTCTCCCTGGAATCTAAATTTTGTGTTGTCACGTATTATTCTTCCCTCCTTTGAGCCTGCATCTTCCTGCCAGTTGAAGTTTCTTTCTTGGAAAACTATTTTATTGGTGGCCATTACCTTAGCGCGTAGGGTGTTTGAGCTTCAAGCCCTTTTATCAAACCCCCATATTTGGTGTTCCACCCAGACAGAGTTTTTCTGAGGACTAAGCCTTCATTCCTGCCAAAGGTGTGTTCTGAGACTAACATGAATCAAACTATGGAACGTCCAACCTTTTTCAGCAATCATTCTAATAAGTTGGAGTACATGTTGCATAAAATTGATGTCCACAGACAATTGAGATTCTATTTGGACAGGACAAAGGAATACAGAAAATCTGATCAACTCTTTGTATCTCACTCTGACACTAAGAAAGGAGTACCAGTCTCTAAAGTTACTCTTTCCAAATGGTTAACTGACTGCATTAAATTTATATACTCTTCAGCAAACTCAACATTAGAGCATGGTGTGTGAAGGAGCATTCCACGTCTTCTGCTTATGCGGCTCGATTGCCTTTGGACACTATATGTGCAGCTGCCACTTGGTCTAAGCCGCATACCTTTATCACTCATTACAAAGTGGACAGGGCTTCTTTTGGTTCCACTGTCCTCAGGGATATACTCCCTTGAGCCACCCAGGATTAGGGTGCTTGGGATGCTACCCATGTATAAGAATGAACGGTGAGATTGAACAACTTCACATAAAGACGTGTACTTACCATAACGTTCCATGTGAGTTGTTCATCTCGCCTTCCCCTTCCAGCGCCTCAAAGAACGAGTAGACTTGGGGTCTGGTGGTCTTGTTCTGGGACTTCTTACTCTGGTTGGAGTACTTATTGGGTTATACCTGTTTATGCTGGCTTCAGCAAACTAGATCTGAGGTAGAACAGAGAGTATCATAGGATAGGGACCTGGCCTTGAGCTACTCTGAGATCTTCAGCTAGTAAAGCGGCCGACTCTAAGCTGATGGATCGGCTCCGAACCCATGTGTAAGAATGAAGGCGAGATGAACAACTCGCATGGAATGTTATGGTAAGTACATAAATTCTTTTTCATATCTCTGGAACCATAGGGGTTATGAATGTGTAAATGACAAACTCTTCAGCACAAACTACTTTTATAGTGATAGCATTCTTTAGGTTCTAGGTATTAAACCAAATTTTATAAGTCAAAGTAAACACAGTAACTATTATATTTTTAATATTTTGTAAACTTACAAAATCTCAGCAACCTCTCAAGTTGTGCACATACTGTCATCAATATTTTATTCATGTACCTGAGAGCTTTATGAGGCTAAGAAGTTCTGTCTGTTACTTGGTTGTTGAGATATTTAGAAAAATGTATCTATATAAATTAATATGATAAAAACAGCAGTTGATATCTATTTACCTGCACTAGACAGAGGTCAAATATTAATGCAGTTGAGTTTGTCATTGTGTAAGCTTTAAGATGAAATCTTTTAAAACCTTGTGCATAACATGGTTTTGGAATTATTGATGCAAATATGAACAAGCAATATTTGAGACCTAGAGGTGTCAGTAGGAGTTAACTGCGGAAGCACCTGGCAATGTCACTTGAATGTAATGAGTTGGTGTCCATTAAATCACAGTTTCCCTTTTGACATAGATGCACACAGACAAAAAACAAACGTGACATTTTCATGTTCACGCTGTGTGTGTGTATGTGTGTGTATGTGTGTGTATGTGTGTGTGTGTGTGTGTGTGTGTATATATATATATATATATATATATATAATATAGATATATATATATATATATAGATATATATATATATAGATATATACATACACACACACAAACACGTGTGTACATATTTATAGGTCTGTGTGTATATATTAGCTTTTATTTACTCCAGCATTATGCAAATTGCTGAATTTTCCTGCCTGCCCTTAAACCTCACTCCTCGAGCATTATTCTACAGGTATTGCTCTCAAAACTTCAGTTTGTGTAATTTGCTCATTTTCTTTTGTAAAGATTCCAACTCCAAACTCCAGTTTATATTTACAGTATTCAGTATGTTCTTTACATTTTTAGATTTTGATTTCCATTTCCAAGTAACTTTTTTTAAGCAACTAATAGCAATAAACTTGAGGCTTTACTATGCCTGGTAATCCAGATAGTGTATTTCAACTCGAGTGTCATTTTCTCCATTACATCGTTTTGCTTTCCAAAGATTTATGGGAAAGTACTTTGCAGGAAATTTTAAAAATTTGCCAACTCATTACATCTTTTGCATCACACAGATGGCATTTGCTATCTAACGAAGAGAGAATTTGCTGAAGTCTGCTTGCGGTACAAAGGTAACTATGCAAACTCTTCCAAGCAAAAATCCTAAACCTCCTGGATTTTTACATGCTTGGTAGCCATACAGATATTGTTTTGTCTTTCTTCCAGATCTTTGCAACCTTCTCTAATTTATTCCTACAGTTGGTATTTCATTCCCTGCTAATTGCCCCTTTTTAACATGAGTTTGTCCTAGATTGTACTAAAAATTTAACTGAGCTGGTCTTTCACTTGGCATTCTTCTATTACTTTCTACTTGCTTCTTATACTCTTTATCAGTTCCTGCTAAAGAAGGCAGATGTTCTTCATCTCACATTGCTGCAGTCCTTACACTTGGGTAGTCCGCTGTCCTCGGTCGGCCCGAATATCAAAGTATAAGGCTGACGTCGGTCAAGGCGCATTTGACTGACATCAGGACGTCAGGGTACAAATGCGCATGACCGACGTCATATCCTCAGTCTTTTTTGCCGCATGGTCAGATGCAGAAGCAGCGTTGCAAGTGCCGGTTGGCGTTCTGAAATTGTTCGATTTCGGAGTTTCAGACCGAGTCAAAGTTGGCTAAGTAACCCCGTTGGGGAATATTTTAGTTTTTTCTTGCCTCAGTGGTTTACCGGATGTCAGAAAAAGTGAATAATTGTATTTCTTGTGGGAAACAGATACCGCATAGAGACTATCATACTTTGTGTATTCCTTGTTTAGGGCCTGAGCACGACGTTGTTGGGTGTCGCTCTTGTGCTAGATTCAATAAGCGCACTATAAAGAGAAGATTAGATTGTGCCAGGTTAGTCTTTGGGAAGCGGTGCAATTATAAAATGCCGTCGGATGCTCCGACGCCCGCTTCTTCGAAGAAGCGCAAGGACAAAGCAGTTAAACCTAGGCTGGAGGAACCGTCCGTCCCGGACACCGGTTCTTTAGAGGTGTCGGTGGAGCCGGTGGTTCCACCGGAGGTTTCTTTGGGATCCCAGGGAGAGACTTTGTTATTGCAGGATGTGGCCTCTCAGGAGGCAGGTCAGGCTGATGGGGCTTCTCAGGTTACTATACTCCCCTCCCTACCTAGGGTGGTTAGGCCCTCTCCTTCTGTTTCCAAGGCTTCTCCCAGGGGCAGGCCAGGTTTAGCTTCAGTTGGTGTTACCCCTAGTTCTTCAGGAACTGTGCCCAAGAAGCATATGCTTAAAATGGCAGAAGATTTGATTTCTTTGATTAGGGGTTCTTTGCCCCCTCCTGATAAGAGACCTAGGGTGGAGCCTGAGCTAGGGAGTTTTGAGCAGGCTTGGGATGTTTCAGAGTCTTCGGCTGAAGACTTGCAGGAGTACTCTCCTTATTCTGATTCTGATGTGGATGATTCTTCTCCTTCTGCTTCTCCTCCTGAGGATTTTTCTTTTTCAGAAACTCTTCATTCCATGAGGGAGCATTTTAAGTGGGAAGGTCAGGACTTCTCTGATTCCAGGAAAAGGCTTAGGGAATTTTTGTTTTTACCCCAGCATAGGCCTTTGGCTATACCTCCTGTTTTGGATGTAGTGGAAGATGTTTTTACAGAGGCTTCTCTTAATCCTGATTCTTTGCCTCCTGCTCCTGTTAAACCGGATAGGTATTACAGGGTGCCTGAAGCTCATAAGTATCTTTTTAAGAGTCCTAGGGCAGACCCAGAAACTGTTAGCCAGGGGCCTAAAGGTGTTAAGGCTTCTGTTGTCAAGAATCCGGTTCCTGCAGATAAAGAGGCCAGGGCCTTGGATAGATGGGGAAAGAAAGTTTATACTTCTTCCACTTTAGCTATGAGGGCTTTGAATTGCCAGTTTCACATGTTGAAATACCAAAACTATCTCCTTTCACAATTGAAGTCTAAGGTTGATGCTCTGGCAGAAGGTATTGATTGTAAAGAGTTGCAAGATTTAGTGCATGTTTCTGAACAGGTGGGTAAGCATTCCTTGCAATGTGGTTTTGATGCTGTACAGGCCTCGTCTAGGGTGGGCTGCCACTGGGTCAGTTCTTCGCAGGCACGCCTGGCTGAGGGATCAAAATTTATCTGACCATGTTAAAACAAGGATTTTAGATGCTCCTTTACAATCTGATGTGTTGTTTGGTTCTCCTGTTGAGGCAGTTTTAAAGAAAATGGAAGACAAGGCTAAGTCTGTGCAGACTGTTAAAGATTTTTTACAGGTTCAGCCTCCAAAGTTTAGTAGAAATTGGCCTACTAAGGGGTGGACGTATCCTTCTTATGATTCCCAGTCTAGGGGTAGATCTAGACGTGGTAGGGGCAGAGCTCAGGGCTCTTTCAGGCCTAGAACAGGGAGTTCTCCTGCACAGTCTTCGGGTGAGGGCAGGGGTCAGTCCTTTCGTAAACAGACCCAATGACCTACCTTTTCAGCTGCCAGAGCCTTCTCATCTGGCAGCACCTTTGGGAGGAAGGTTGGCACTTTTCAAAGAAAATTGGAGTTTAATTACCCAAGACAGATGGGTACTGGATATCATACACCACGGTTACAGGTTTTATTTCCATACCTTGCCTCCTTTCAAAGGCATGCCAGACGTTCCTCCTCAACAAAGAATAGAGGCTCACAAGCAAATTTCTCTGTTACTCCAAATAGGGGCCATACAGCCGGTCCCTATGCCAGAAGTGGGCCTAGGATTTTATTCTCGCCTGTTCCTAGTACCAAAGAAGGGGAACACGTGGAGACCAATTTTGGATTTATCTATCCTCAACACTTATCTGGACATTCCCAAGTTCAAAATGTTGACGTTACAGCAGCTTTTACCTCTGCTGTGCAAAGATCATTGGATGGTAACTTTGGATCTCAAGGAGGCTTACCTTCATGTTCCTATCAGACTGAGTTGCAGGAAGTATCTGCGTTTTCGAGCTGGGACTTCTCACTATCAGTTCTCTGCATTGCCCTTTGGCTTATCTACTGCGCCCAGAGTGTTCACGAAAGTTCTGGCTCCAGTGATAGCTTTCTTCAGGCTAAAAGGAATACAGATCTATCCTTATTTGGACGACTGCCTGATTCTGGCTCAAGGAAGGGACGAGCTTCTTCATCATCTGGAATATGTGATAGCAGTGCTAAGATGCCTGGGGTATTCTGTGAACGAAATAAAGTCCAGTCTAGTACCCTCTCAGGACATGTGCTTTCTGGGTGTAAGACTGAATACAGCATCCCAGATGGCCTTTTGACCCCGGACAAACAAAAGAATCTTTCCCTTTACTTCCATCAACTATCTCATCAGTCCGGGCTGACTGCAAGGACAGTCCTTCAAGCCTTAGGGTTCATGGCATCTTGTATTCTGGTGCTTCCCAATGCCAAACTGCATATGAGGAAGCTACAATGGTATCTCAAAAATGTATGGACACAGCACTGCCAGGATCTGGACACTGTCATTCAAATAATACCTTGCATTCAAAAGGAATTTTTGTGGTGGGCTCAGGAATGTCACCTGAACAAGGGACTCTCTGTGACCCGGCCAGAGGCGAGTCAGATTTTAACGACAGATGCCTCAGACAAAGCTTGGGGAGCTCATCTAAATGGAAAGTGGATACAAGACAAGTGGCCTGCCAGACTACAGCATCTGCATATCAACTTGAAGGAGATGTTAGCAGTCCAGTTTGCATTAATAGCTTTCAAGGATTTACTTCTTCCAGGGCAGGTGTTGATTCTAACAGACAACACAACTGTCATGTGGTACATCAACAAGCAAGGGGGAACACATTCTTAGCCTCTGTGCAGGCAAGCAATGATTCTGTGGGAGACTGCTCTCAGTTTACAGCTCAATCTTCAGGCAAGGTTTCTGCCGGGAGCACAGAACTCCTTAGCAGATGTGTTGAGCAGACAAATTATGGATCCCCACGAGTGGAAATTGGATCCTCATGTATTTCAGAAATTGACAGTGTCATGGGAAACTCCAGACATAGATCTGTTCGCTTCTCCACTAAACCACCAGCTGCCAAAGTTTTGCACAAAAAGGTTTCATCCCACAGCTTGGAAAGTGGATGCTCTTTCCTTCAATTGGAGCAATCTTCATGTGTATGCCTTTCCGCCTCTGCCTCTCCTCCCAAAGGTACTACTAAAGGCCAGACAAGACAAGCCAAGGATGATTTTTGATAGCTCCAGATTGGCCTCGACAGCATTGGTACCCATTACTGAGAAGCCTGGTAAGGAAGCCTCCATGGCCTTTGCCTTCGATTCCACACCTGTTGTCTCAGGAGGACAGTCATTTGCTCAATGTCAAGCTTCACTCTCTGCACCTAACAGCCTGGCATATTCTGTTTTGAACCATAGCAGGCCTCCACTTCCACAGCAAGTTTTGAATGTTATTGTGGAAGCTAGAAGGCCTAGTACAAGGAAAGTGTACGCAGATAAATGGAAGAGATTTTTATTTTGGAGTGCAGCAAAAGATTTTGATGTTTGAGCCTAATTTAAGTGTGGCTCTTCAATATTTTACTGAGTTACTGGACAAAGGTTTGTCCTTCTCTTCTATTAAGGTTCATGCTGCAGCAATTTCGGCTCACTATGATTGTGACCCACCATTGTTTTCTCATCCTTTGTTCAAGCAATTTCTTAGAGGGGCAAAGAATATAAGACCCCCACGAAGAGCTCCTACTCCTGCTTGGGATCTCAATTTTGTGTTGGAGAAACTCACTCTACAACCTTTTGAGCCTGCAGCTACTACTGAATTAAAGTTTTTATCATGGAAGACTGCTTTTTTGTTGGCTATTACCTCTGCAAGTAGGGTTTCTGAGTTGCAGGCCCTTATGGCGGTTGAGCCTTTCTTAATTTTCCATAAGGATAGGGTATCTTTACGTACTAATCCTTCCTTTATGCCTAAAGTGGGTTCTAGTGTGGCTTTAAACCAAACTATTCATTTGCCTACTTTTTATGCAAATCCCCAAAATAAAGGGGAAAAGATTTTGCACACCTTAGATGTACACAGGCAGCTGCGATATTATTTGGACAGAACTAAAGGGTTCAGGCAGTCTCAGCAGTTATTTGTTTCTTTTGCTTTGAGTTCTCAGGGCAAGCCTGTGTCAAAACAAACTATTTCTAAGTGGATTGGGTTTTGCATTGCTTTCTGTTATTCCCATCATGGCAAGGAGATTCCAGCTGGGATTAGGCCTCATTCCACTAGGGCTACTGCCACTTGACAGCTTTTGAGGGGGTGGCAACTAAGGATATTTTGGAGGCAGCTACTTGGAGTTCAGTGCATACTTTCTCTAGGCATTATCACCTACCACTTTACTCTAAATCCAGGGCTGGTTTTGCCACTGCTGTTTTGCAGGGCATTTTGGCAGCTCCTGCTTCCTTATAGTTTGGCCATCCTCCCTTACCTCTGCTTTGGGATTCTACCCAAGTGTAAGGACTGCAGCAATGTGAGATGAAGAACATAGTACAGTTTTGTACCTACCATAAATGTAGATGTTCGAAGATCCACATTGCTGCAGTCCAATTTACCCTCCCTCCTTCCCCTCTGTAGTTAGAGGCGGTTGTGTGGGTTGGGTTGTCAATATGAGGTATATTGTATATATCGTATATATTGTACATATTTTTAGTGCTAGGATGGTTGGTTGTTTGTTTGCTGTCTTTTGGTTTTGACCTTTATTTTTAGGGTCTTCTGACATCTGGGGCAAGAAAAGACTGTGAGGATATGACGTCGGTCATGCGCATTTGTACCCTGACGTCCTGATGTCAGTCAAATGCGCCTTGACCGACGTCAGCCTTATACTTTGATATTCGGGCCGACCGAGGACAGCGGACTACCCAAGTGTAAGGACTGCAGCAATGTGGATCTTCGAACATCTACATTTATGGTAGGTACAAAACTGTACTTTTCTAACAGCTTTAACCCACTCTGTTAACTTCCCCTCTTTAATTATTTGCTCCCAATGCCTTAGTTCCTTTGCCAGTTTTCTCCTATTAATTCCATCCCTCTTGACTGTTTTATATACCCCTACTTGCAGTTATCCCTGTTGGCAAAATCTCCTTTCTTGTGTTGGCTTAGTTCTTGAATAGTTTCTGAATACAACATTTGGAATGGTGGCTCTTCTTTTCCATAGGACTTGCTTACAAAATCCTCCTTATTTCTGGACCCCCCCCTTTTCAGTATCCCTTTTCACTTTTAGTCCGTAACCTTTTGCTTGCATTACATTTGTGATCCTTAACTGTGTAGCTGTAACCTTCAAATCAGGTAATCCTAAGCCCTCTTATTTCTGTCTGTGTGGATCAACTTCTCTCACGCAATTCTCGCACTCTTAGCTTCACAATAAATTACTTCCATCTCTTTATTGTACAGAATTTCTCCTCTGGTTGATAAAAATATGCCTGACCTGTATAGTAAACTAAAGATGCTAAAAACATTTTCCTGGCTTGTATTTTAATGTTGCGTATAACAAAGAACTTGCAGTTTCTGTTTTTTATAATCTGTAGTTTCTTCCCACATATACTTTGGCATAACAGAAACCTATTTAATCCATACGCCTAAATGTATGTCTCTCTAAATATGGGTATTGCAGAGGCAGATGTTCTTCGTGTTTCACTGTTGGAGTCATCACATGTGGGTTATCCCTGTTGGGTAGCCCTCGGCCAGTCCGAATACCAGAGTAAAGGTTTCTCTTCTATGTTGGCTGTTTTGTGAGTGTGGTTGACACCAGGTCGTCAGGGCTATAAAGGGCGAAGCCAATGCCTTCGCATCAGTCTTTCTTGTTGTGGAGTCCGAAGCGGAAACAGTTTTGCGAGTGCTTCTGTCGGCCATTGCTAGATTGAAGACAACCGTCTAAAGCTAAGTACCCCATTGGGAATTTTTTCTTGCCTTAAACTGATGTCAGAGAAAGTTAACTGTCTCAGTTGTGGAAAGCAGATCCCACACCGAGACTTCCATTCTCTCTGCATCACATATTTAGGCCCAGACCACGACATTGCAGGGTGTTGGTTCTGTGCCCTCTCTAATGCTCGTACTATAAAAAGAGCTGATATTGTAACTAGGCATTTTAGTCCGTCTTTCCAGCATTGCAAAAAGGCGTCAGTCTCTCAGGCAGTTTGACTTTCCCAGGAAGACAAAAGACAAAGACAAGGATAGGCCTCCAAAAGTTAGGCCTTCTGATGACCCTGGACTACCATCCACCCTTTCTCAAAGCAAGGTTACAGCTGAACTCAGTGAGCCACCTTCACAGCTCCTGATGACAGCTGACGATCTGCTGCAGACCTCTACTGAAACCCATTTGGAGTCCGGTACACCACTGGATCAACTTCCTGCCCAGATTTCATTTGTTCCTCACGTAGTTTGATCTGGAGCCGCTTTGCAGGCACTGGCATCTGTAGAGCCCCCACCAACATCCGAAGTCAGGATTAGACCGACGACAACTCCGCCGGTCAAATTGACTCTGTATAAGGCTACTGAACCTGGTAGGCCTAAGCCAAAAACTACCCCCAAAAAGATCCCTCCACAGGACCCCAGCCACTGACCTACTAGCTAGCCAGCCCCTCAATCACAGCAACTTCTCAGAATGGCAGATGACCTGATGACTGATCAGGGGCAGCCAACCTCCCCTGCCACGCCAGCCAAAAGAAAGAGAGACCTCCCCAGAGGTCCTCACAGACCAGGAATCAGTGGATTCAGATCTGGAGGAGTCAAACATGGAAGACCAGCCCTTAGCATTCGAGTATGCTGATGATCCCATCCCCACTCCCTCTTCCCCTGAGGACCTGTCTTTCGGGGGAACTCTAAACAGTCTCAAAGAACATTTTCAGTGGGAGGCCCAGTCTAAAAAGAGACTCAGGAAATTTCTAGATTTGCCTTAGCATAAGCCTCTGGCCATTCTTCCTATCCTGGATGTAGTAGAGGATGCTTTTCTAGAATCAGCCCCATCTCCAGACTCTCTCCCTACTGCACCTAGATAACCTGATAGATACTATAGGGTGCAAGACTCTCACAAATACCTATTTAAAAACCGTACTGCTGACCCTGCAGGAATTACTTAACACCCTAAAGGAGCTAGAGCAAGTTCTTCTAAAAACCCCATCCCAACTGACAAAGAAAGCATAGCTTTAGACAGGATGGGTAAAAAGGTTTACACCTCAGCCACTTTAGGCATTAGGGGTTTAAACTGTTAATTTCATATGATCAAATTCCAGCAGAATGTGCTCGAACTCATTAAACAGAAAATATCTGCCTTGCCTGACAGTAACACTAGCAGAAAATTAACAGACCTCATACAGTCAAGCTGTGAGGTAGCAAAGCATTTGTTACATTGTGGTTATGATGCCTTGGAATCCTGTACCAGGGCTGCAGCTACAGGATCAGTTATCAGAAGGGACACCTGGTTAAGGGAGCAACCTTTGCCTGACCAGGTAAAATCCAAACTTACATGCCTCTTTGGATAAATAGCAGTTGTTTAGCCTCAAGGCCGAGGAGGTCATCAAGAAAATGGAGGACAAACCAAATCCATGCAGACTGTCAACGATTTTTTGCAGGTATGGCCTCCCAGGTTCAGCAGAAACTTCCCTACCAAGCATTGGTCCTTTCCATCTCAGGCTAAGCCAATTCAGAGAAAGGGATGCAGAGACGGAGCCCCTTGGCCACAGGCACGCAGCCAGCAAAGATCTAGGCAATGGTCCACAGCCCCTCCAAGACAGGGGAGTTCTAAGACCACTTTCTTCAACAGAGAATAACAGTGACTCCCTCCTCTCTGCCTTCCAGGTCTCCAGACAAGCTGGGAGGGAAGACTGTTCCCCTTCCTAGAAAACTGGCAGGCCATCACCTCAGATCGTTGGATCCTGAAAATTGTTACCAGAGGGTACACATTCTATTTCAAAGAAAAACCAAGGAGATCAGGTTGCCCAGACATCTCTCCTAACCAGACAGCAGAAGCTATTCGCCAGATCCAAAAACTTTACGCCCAAGGTGCTGTAGAACCCTTGCCCAAGGAATAGACCGGGAAGGGATTTTACTCTAAGCTGTTCCTGGTTCCCAGAAAAGAGGGCACATGGTGCCTTATCCTAGACCTCTCTATCCTGAATCTGTCCCTTCTGGTTCCAAAATTCAAAATGTTGACACTACAAAAACTACTGCCTATGCTCCTACCACAAGCCTGGCTAGTGACCCTAGACCTGAAGGATGCCTACCTGCATATTCCTATCAGAGTCTCCTGCAGGAGTTGCTTAAGGTTCAAAGCAGGGTTCCAACACTTTCAATTCTCTCTACTACCCTTTGGCTTATCCACTACTCCTAGAGTCTTTACATAGTGTTTGGCTCCATTCATTGCTAACTGCAGACAGAGAGCCATACACATTTACCCCTATCTAGACGACTTCCTCATTCAGGCTGAAACCAAGGAAAATCTCATACAGGACCTCTCCTTTCTGCCAGACCATACTGACCTCATGGGGGTTTACCATAAACATGGAGCAATCATAGCTGCTACCCACATGAAGGATTACCTTCCTGGGCACTCTACTAGACACATCCAAGCAAATGGCTTTCCTCCCCCCAAAAGCAGATCTACTTCAACCAGCTGATGCAAAAGACCCACCTCACAGCCAGGCAAATATTACAAGCCCTGGGATGCATAGCTTCCTGCATCCTGCTGGTACCCCTGGCCAGATTGTATATGCAGAAACTGCAGTGGTACCTAAGTAACCTTTGGTGCCAGCACTCCCAGTCTCTGGAGCACCAACTACCAGTAATCCCTTGCTTAAAGAAGGAACTTTGGTGGGCCCAGGCTTGCTCCCTAAACAAGGGACTTCCCATTGTCCTATGCCCACACAAGCAGACCTTGACCACGGATGCCTCAGACATTGCCTGGGGGAACCCACACTAGAACTCTGCAAATCCAGGCTTTTTGGTGAACAAGAAGTTCTAGGTCTACACATCAATATGAAAGAAATGATGGCAGTGCACAGAGCTATCCTAACATTTTAAGAGCATCTGACACTAGGGGTACTCCTAATCAGGGCAAACACCACTGTTATGTGGTACAACAGCAAACAGGGGGCACTCCTTCCTACTATGTCACCTTGCCATGGAAATCTGGCCATCTGCATCAAATGTTGGATGGCATCTCTTAGCTCAATACCTTTCAGGGAAGCGAAACACCCTTGCAGATCACCTAAGCAGACAAATTGTGGACCCCCACAAGTGGCAGTTCCACAGGGAGACCTTCATACAAATCACTCGTATTTGGGGGGTGCCAGACATAGACCTTTTTGCAAGCCACTAGAACCACAAACTGGCCAAGTTCTGCTCAAGACAGATTCACACAGAAGCCTGGAGGATGGACGCTCTCTCCTTCCACTGGGGCAGCCTGTTTGTGTATGCCTTTCCACCAGTTCCTCTGATACCCAGGGTTCTACTCAAGATCAGAGAAGAAGGACCAGGGGCTATCCTGATTGCCCCAGATTGGTCAAGTTAGCACCGGTACCCTCTGGTCCTCAGCATGAGCATGCACCCTCCCTTTACCCTGCCTTCCACCGCAGACCTCCTCACACAACAGGGAGGGGAAGCTCCTGCATCCAGGCCTTGCCACACTCAATTTAACAGCATTGCTGATTCCTCAGACAGTTAACACTGCAGCCCTCAGCAGTCAGGTGTTGGGCATTATTAAGGAGGCTTGCAGACCCAGCACCAGAAAATCTTATTCCTCTAAACAGAAGCGATTCACCTGCTGGTGCTCCAGCAGGGGCACTTCCAGCACTACAGCCTCTTCACCACTGGTCCTGGACTACAGCATAGCTCCTCCATAAGGGTTTGTCTTGCTCTTCTGTCAAGAATCATGCCACAGCTATCTCGGCCTATATCCAGACGAAACCGCCTTTATTCTCCCAACACCTGTTGAAGCAGTTCCTCAGAGGTATGGCTCACATCAGACTGCCAAGAAGACACCCTGCACCAGCTTGGGATCTAAACTTTGTCCTGGAAAAGCTGACTCCTCCCCCCTTTCAAGCCAGCTTCCTCAGCAGACCTCGAATACCTCTGTTGGAAGACTGCCCTTTTGCTAGCCATCACTTCTACTAGAAGGTTATCTGAGCTCTTGGCTCTTATGGCCACTGAGCCCTTCATCTTCCACGTGAACAGGGTCTCTAAGAACCAACTCCTCCTTCATGCCCAAGGTGGTCTCTGAGGTGACCCTCAACCAAGGCCATACACCTACCTACCTTCTTTCCTAAACCAACAAATAGAGGGGAGAGCATTCTGCATACCTTGGATGTGCACAGACAGTTGAGAATTTACCTTGACAGGACCAAATCAATCAGGAAAACTGACCAACTCCCGGTTTCATTTGCCCATGGGGCAGAGGGGAAACACATTACCAAGCAGACTATTTCCAAATGGATCTCTCATTGTATACATTTCTGCTATACCTTTTATGGAAAGAGTCCTCCCAAAACTGTCAGATCCCATTCCACAAGAGCAGCCTCTACCTCCACAGCCTTTCTGAAGGGGTTCCTACCAAGGAAGTTCTGGAAACTGCTACTTGGACATCTATCCATGCTTTCACCAAGCACTACCAGCTGGCTACTTTCTCCAAAACCAGGGCAGGATTTGCATCTGCAGTCTTGTAGGGCATGCTAGCATCCCCGTAATTGTGCAACTTTCCTCCACCCCCTTCCTCTACTTTAGGATTCTTCCAACAAGTGATGACTGCAACAGTGAAACATGAAGAACATAGTACAGATGTTCTTCATGTTTCACTGTTGCAGTTATCACACTTGGGTTATCTGCCTGCAGGTAGCCCTCAGTCAGCCCAAATACCAGAGTCTTGGGATTTCTGCATCGGATGCTGTTGCCTCATCCATGATGTCAGGTCATCATGGTTATAAAACATGCAGCTGACGCCATTACATCAGCTTTACTTGCCGCGCGGGAGCCCGAAGCAGAAGCAGTTGGCAAGTGCCGGTCGGCAGTTACCTGAAATTTTCGTTTTTCGAGTTTCAAACCAAAGCTAAGTACCCCGTTGGGGATCCTTTTTTCTTGCTCTGACCAATGTCAGAAAAAGTTAACAATTGTCTTGCCTGTGGAAAGCAAATGACTCCAATTTTCATTCTTACTGCTTCACCTGTTTAGGCCCAGACCACGACGTCCTTTGCTGTCTGTTTTGTGCCTTGTTCAACACCCGAACTATTCGTCATCGGGCTATTTTTGTGTCTAAATTCTTTCGCTCTCATTCTCCATATTCCGAAATGGCATCAGTAAGCCATCCGACTACCGACCTTCTGAAAAAACGCAAAGATAAAGACAGATTACATAGGTCCAAAACTGCCAACAACGCTTCCGTTAAGCTAGTCGCCAGTCCGCCGGTACTCAGGTGCTTTCGCAGCCCCTGTTACCTGCTTCTACAGATTCACAGGTCTCTACTGAGACCCATTTGGAGTCCTGTTTCCCTCACACTTTACCGCCTTTTTCCTTAACTATTGTATGTATCTTCTCTGGGGGTCCAAGACCTTTGTTGGCAAGAAAAACTTGTATAATGGCGTCAGCTGTCTCCCTTTATAGCCCTGACGACCTGACGTCAGCCGCACTCGCAGAACAGCCGATGCAGGAGGGAAACCTTTGCTCTGGTACTCTGGCTGGCCGAGGGATACCCAGCAGGGATAACCAACAAGTGAATTCACTTGAACATCTACATTTATGGTAAATGTACACAACTGTAATTTTTGCTAGGGTATTGCAGAGGCAGTTCATGAGTTGGTCATTAGTTGACTGCTGTATCTTTATTAATTTTATGTCACAAAATGTTCCACAACACTTGAATGTCATTTTTTTAATTTTTGCTTTACCACTGGCTGAATGTAAAGCAAATTCCAGAGAGAAAAGAGGATACTTGGTCAAAGAGAAAACCTCCCATTTTAATTCTTGCCCCTGACCCTTCATATGCCCTCCTAATTGATCCTACTGGTCCATTGAGGATTGCAAGTGCTTCCATTGCTCTATTTGTGAAATCCCAGCTGGCTCCGATTCCTCTGCATGAAGACCCACCAACAACAGTGGAATTTTCTTGCATTTCAACTTCCTCTGGGTCATCATTTTTATATTACTGTTGTCAAATGATAGCGTCTTCTCCACAAAACCACATTGATTCATATTTATCAGTTTTGGGAACACCTTTTTCTTATTAGGTGCCTCTAAGATTTTTGTGTTACATTGTAGCTGGATGGTTGTTTTCCATGTGGTGACAGTTGGACAGCAAGTCCTAGGGAAGCTACTCTCTCCTCTTTTTTGGACAAAATTTAAGCAAATCAGGACTACCAGATCATTTATAGGGCTGATACTTGTGATATTGTTTCTGACGATGCCTGCCACAGCCCACTGAGGTTTTGCATGTGGGTAGTTCATTGAGGAATATGTGGCAGTTTGGTGGGAAATTAATGCTCCCTTGCAGCCTGTTGGTGATTTATGTACTTACAGGTCTTCCATCTTTGGGTGGGTGGTGGGGAGATAACCCTCCAGAGCATGTCTCTAACAGACTTGTAAAATACAGCTTTGTTATGATACTGACCAAGATAAGCATACATGTATGTATCCTTCAGTGAAAACTTTACATTTAACTGCAGGAATATTTTAATGGGGGATTCTGAGGTGTCAGCCTGTAGTACACAGTATCTGAATTAAATAGACTGTAAGCCCACTGACCCTTCCACCTGTTGTATAGGCCTGCCAGCATGACTTTAGAGCATCTTGCTAGATCCTGACTGTTAACTACTGGTGTTCAGGATATCCAACCTTTACCAGGAAGAAAACAATGGGCTGATCCTTTCCTTTCTTGGATGCATCTTTTGAAGATCTAAGCTAATGCTTGCCGATAACACCCTGTGTGTAATGACAGCTGTATCCAACACAGATTTGGCAAGAAGATCCTCTTTTCTGCTGTCCTTCACATTATAGTACTTAATTTCTAAACAGACTTGTCCGTTGTCAAGGAGACATTATGCAGGTTGAGGACACTTTGAAGAGGTTATATTTGCTGCCTTTAAATAGCACCTTCAGAACTGCTGCTTTTGCCCACTTTCCAGGTCGAGACATTAAGTGCTGCTGTAGTGATACTGATTCCTGCATGAGGGCAGCTGCGTATGGTTTAATGGCCTGCATGAATAATGTATGTCAGAGTGTAGCGACTAAATGTCCTGTGGCAGCCTTCAACACAGGCACTGCTAAAAATAAACTTGTTCTACTGTCTGGATTTTTTCTCCCATGCTGAATTCTGATAGGAATTTTCTTCCTCCTTTTTACCAGGTTTTATCTGAAATGACCCCGTGATAAGATTCCTTAGGGGAACACTACATAGAGTATGTTTTTAATATTTAAGTGACTGTCGTTCCTTTTATGACAGAATGAAGTACTTGTTTTATCTTTAAGTAATATGTAAGAGTATAAAATGGAGAAAAAATGCCCAGGATAAAAAAAAAAAAGTCACAAAGATAGGCACTAAGGAAAGACCACCCATACACTACTGGATAAAAACTGTTTGCATACAAAACAAAGCAGCAATCCACAGAGAAGCACTTGGGAAAAAATTCAGAAACACAAACACTTTGAGTCACCGTGTTTTCGTCCACATAAGAGACCTCTTCAGATGTAAATGAACTTGGACAAAAGCACCGTTTTTATATGCCCAGCTACACGAACCACCAATAATAATCGAGAATTAAGTAACATTACAAGATGGATTGGGTTTTAAATAGAATAATTGTGGAGTTCAGAAATATTTTGCAGTGGGTTACATTGCAATGGAATACAGGAATGCTCACAAAATGTTTCATTAGTGTACTTAATGAAAAGTCATGTGTTTTTAGTCTGTAATGCACTCACATTTCAGCACTGGATGGAGCCAAACATCATTTGAGTAACTTTTCTTGTCATGCTTGCTGTTTGAAGAGGGGAAAAGAACAAGTCTCGGAGCATATCATCCCTGCATATTTCTGTATGTTGTCTTCCTCTGTTTCAAGAAAACCACCCTACCTGTTATACTTCTAAGGTTTCTGAACATACTTTGCCAGTGAATAGCAGACCACTAACAATTTACATTTCATCATCTAGACCAGACCTGTAAAATAAATTCATAGAAAATACTTTATTGCTTAATTCTATAAAATATCCTGCACTGCACCTTCAAAGCTTTCAAAGTAGTTGTAATGAACACTTGTTTTAATGAAATCCAGACCTTTTCAGTATGACTGACTGTTTTTCGTACTGTTCTCCTTGTTCACATCAAGCTGGTCTCGAATTTTGAATCTAGATCTCCAAACCACCTCCCAATGTAATTCCTCAAATTCTTATTTTGCAGTAACGAGAATACTGATAAACATTTTCATTATATTTCCATTTCTTTTCAATTTTTGCTGTCATGCCTTTGCAGTTCCTAAAACATTTCTGTTTTTTTTTTTTTCTTGACTATTGGTTAATGCAGTCTTTCATCTTTGCAGTATAGGTAAAGCAGCATTTAAAGAAAACTGCAATGTGTACGTCTGCTATAAAACTCTATGAAAAATGTTTAACAGTTTTTCCACATAGTACCAAACCAAGGTCAGAGTTCAGGTTTCTTTCTGTTCGACGTAGTTGAGGGGAGGTATATCCAGTTACTTACGATCCTGGACAGACTTTGACTTGTCCTGGATAAAAGTACTGTTTCAATGAGGGATCCTACTCTTCTCTTACTAGCTAAAATAAAGTTGGGGCAGTTCTATTCTGCAGTGCCATTGTCCTGATGGTGGTCATCTCAGTAGTAGTATGGTCTTTGGTGTCTGCAGCAGTTTGGATTATAGTCTAACTTCAGTAATGAAGTCAGCACCCCTTTACATTGGAAATAGGATAAAAAAAAAATCTTGCAATTTGTTTCCCCTTTTGTTCCAACATCATTTTGGAGTAGAATAAATAAGAATGGTTAGGATTTGTTAAAAACAGGCTTGCAAGTCAAAACATTCACTTCATTGGGTAATGGACATTTAGAGGAAAAACGGTTGTGCTGCCTTTCCATCTTGAGCAGATTAAAATGTCCTTTCCTCTGGAGATGAGAGTTCAGTCTGGTGCATTTCTCCGTATACCTTTGGACAAGAGTTTTAATTCCTGGTACCTGGTGAATCTGTTTTGATGGTTCTTTAGTTAGTGACGTTCAGCTGGATCTGTTTGGAGTTGGAAGCTTCTTTTTATCAGGGGTCACAGTCACTGTTTTAAGTAGCTGGCATTCGCCCCACTGTGGTTTTGTCACAGGATTTGGGATGGATACAAGTACAGCAGATTGTCCTTTCCATATAGAAGCTTAGTTCTGTCTTTTTCTGGAACACCTGGGAAATGTCGCTTGACAGAAATGAATGACCGTTTTCCTTAAGACCTGTGGACGCACCTGGTTGGATACCTGGCATTGCTTGTAATGTAATTTAAGTCTTGCAGGTATTTGAATATCTTTAATAGCAGCAGAAATTTCTTTTCAGTTGTGTTGGTGGCACAGCTGGTACCCTAATGATGTGTCTAATCAAAATCTCACATGGATTTTATCCTGTTACTAGATTGTGAGCATAACTGTAACTAAGCTATTGGGACAGCATTGGGGTGTTTCAGACCCTTTCTCTTCAGAATGTTACTGACTTTTTTTAAAAGCAGAGGTACTTTTTACTTATTTGCAGAACTTTACAGGGCAAGTAAAGCAGGGATTATGCAAGGGTTCCTATTATATGATCGAAGAAGCATTCTTTTGAATGCATCTTGATCAAACTTGAAAGCACGAAACTGCAAAATACCGAAATGGCATAGAAGCGATTTCTTTCCTTGGGAAAGAAATCGCTTGGCCGCCTCAGTTACTTTGCTGTTTTCGTCACTGTAGTGCAATCTCAGAGTTGGTATATTTAAGTAGGAGGGGTGTTGAGGGCACAGCAACCCACATTGGGGGGTGTGGGGGGGGGGGCAAAGCCCCCCACTTTATGTAATGTTTTAGTTTTTTTCTTTTTCTTTTGTGGAACAGCGATTTTTTTTTTCCCTTAGAAAAAAAATTGCTGTTCTAAGTGTTCAGGATTGCAAGCTTTCTCTTACAAGGGGGTCGATAAATTAGTGTTCGTTTTTTTAAGCGTTCGCTGATTTGATGTAGACCCTTATGCAAGGTGTCCTGGTCACATAATGGATACTAATATTTCAAACCTAGAAACATACCTTAAAAACCTAGCCTTTGCAGAAGGGAAAGCTGTTCCGCCACTAAACATACATATGGTCACTAGAACCAGCTAAATCCCTGATACTTTTCTAAGACTGAAGTCTGTTTTCAAAATTACCTTCATGGTTTGTAAGGCAGCCATCCTAGTTTTGTTGTATGTCATATGTTATGCAATTGACCATTCGAACCATTTTGCCAAATTTGATGTGCCCTAAGGAACAGTTTGGTACATAGCAAGTTTTGCTATTTTACATTCAACACTGTGCGATATACACAAGCAACAAAGGTTAGCAATTCTTTACAAGATCGCCAGTCCTGTCTCATCAGATGTAGTGAAGGTAGGGTTCTAGCAGTTGTCTGTATGTGAAATAAGCAGTCATGCATGTGGCTTGCACGGTGTGTATATAACTTTTTTGAAGTTTTTATGTCCAGGGAAAATAAAAATTGTTTCCACAATATACCTTTACTCACTCTGTGTTTTGTATGACTGCGAGTGGGTAAAGTTGAGACAAGTGTGGAGGTGTAAGCTATTTTTAACTTTCAAACATAGTAGCAGCCTGGAGTTCACTCAGTGCAGCAGCCTTAGCTGCCTTATCTACGAATACATTGCCACATGCAACCTGAGTGTGTTTAAATGTGCCCTGCTCTTAATATGTTACCTGGGCCACTTTTAAAAATGTCTTGTTTAAAAGATTATATAGCCTGTGATAACTTTAAAGCTTTTTCGAAAATTTCTAGGCTCCAGTTTTTAATAGGGGTTTCTCTGCAATTCTTAAAACCTGTGAGAGCCCATAAGTTTGTCATGTGCAACACAGTAGGAATACTGGCCGTTAGTGTATGTATGTGGTATCAGTCTTGCTTTCAACCAGCCCCTTGTCAAAGCAGTCAGTTCAGCAGTCTCTGCAAAAAAAAGACCTTTAACTTTCTCAGATGCATTTGCAGAGTAGATTGCATATCCATTTGTAAGTTTCCATTTGTGTCTATGATATGAGCCATCTCTTGAGTAAAATCTGCAGGCTTTTGAAGAGGAACGTCTTAAGTCATCTGTCTGTTTTGAACATGTTGCCACTTGATTTCAGTTAAAAGGCGTTCTTTAGTAACTAGAAGGAAAGAAACAAGATTTAACACTAATCGTTGGATACTTGTAACAGTTAATAATAGCTCAGATTTTTTTGTTCTAACAAAAATAGATGCCGATTTATCCCAGTAATAAAGTAACTACAGAGTGAGACACTAGTCATTGGGGACCCCTGCTGTGAATATAGCAGAAAGTTCCATTACATTTGCTGCTGCTGCAGCTAGGTAGAAATCCTGCAGTCACTGGGTCCTGCTGCTTCAGCGTAATATGCTGTAGGGCATTGCTCATCTCCATGAAGCTTTCAGTACACACAGTGCAAAGGTCTTTGTTATGCACACAGCTTGAAAGATTATTATTAATGGGATAATAAGAGATGGAAAGTTTGTAGAGTCATAGATTGTACAAGGGAGCTGCGCTGACTGATTTGCACCTTGCAGTACCTATCCTTAAACCTTGCCTCCTTTTCCAAAGAGCAACAGGCAAGTTATACTAGGAGGGTGTGTATGTAGATACTTGCCCAGTTCCCATTTGATGGAAGATAATACGTCACAAATCTTAATTTAATAGGGAGTCTATTCCAGGGGTGGGGGAAGGTACTTACATAAAGAATTTCTCTCCACATTTTGTCTGTTTAACTTTTTTAAGGAAGAAAGTGTCACATTGCTTAATTTGAAGTGGAAGTGTGTTCCAGAAAAGGGGTAATCATTGCATTCCATGACAGATTTCTCTCTGCAAGGTTTTATTTGCTGAAGCTAGTTAAGATACCGGGTTCTAGTAGTAATGAGACTGTTTAATTTTTTGGCGATACAAGCAGTCTTGGAATATTAGGTCCACAATGACCTGAAACACTAGGCACAGATTGTCCCCAAGGAGTCTGTAGGCCACTGAATAAAGGGAAAGTGTTTCCAACCTCTCCTGGTAGCTCTTATCTTTTAAGCTTGTGATCTGTTTAGTTACAAAGCTCTAGGGTCTTCCAATTTGCTTAGTATGCTTAGTAATCTGCTTCTCAAAAGGAGCATCGTATCCTATAATAAGGTTTGATGAATGCAGAATACAGAGAGGTTGCAACAGCTTGGTTAAGTCCTATGAATGCATCTTCAGTTTTGAGGCTCTGGTGTATCAACTTGTCAAATTATTGAGAAAAAACTTTACAAACTGTCTTATGCTAGCATTCATTGATGCCAACAGGGAGCCATACCCTGGAAAATTACTATTTAGTAAAATGGTAGTTGGTGCTTTCATGATGGCCTCAGTTCAAGAGGCAGATAAGGGACCACTCTTGCAGGAATATGTCCCAGATAATGAGCTCTGGGCAGATGTAATGTCAGTTTTTTTTTCTGGACACTTGTGTCCCTTTTGGGCTAAAGAAATAAGCAAATTGTCTTGTCTTGTTAAATTCCAGGGAAAAGGATGCTAACAGCAAATCTTTGTACTGAAGAACTGACACCTTAAAATAAATGCTATCTAGGTAGCATAAAAGAAACTCCTCTACTTTTTACGATCTGAGAAAAAAGAGCGAGTGAGGTAACCTTTTTCCAGGTGTACTGTCACTGTTTATAGGTTAAAATTAAATAAGTAGTTCTATCAGGTTGAATAGGTCTAGACAGGAAAGATGAAGGAAGATTAGTACAGGGGTCTGCTGATTGTTTTGTACAATAGGCAGGGGCTTGAATCTGCAACATTTGTCAGTCATACAAATGTCAGACTATAGGGGCTTGCCCTCCCAGTGCCAGCTTTTCTTTAAGGCCAAGAACATTGCATCAGTAGGCCTAGGCAATATCCCTGGATACTTTGTAAATAGCATGAAACATGACTTATCATACCCTGTGGAATTACTATTTAACTCTAGCTTCCAAATAGGCTTCATGCCTCATGAATGGAGAACAGCAGAATTCATCCCTCTGCACAAAGGTGGTCTGTCTACATACCCTGGAAACTTCTGTCTTATAAGTCTCACTAGTCTCATATGCAAAGCTTTGGAAAGAATTATCATGGGAAATGATCATTAATGCCATAAGAAACCTCTAGACACTGGGCTCAGTCCAATTTGGTTTTGTCAAGGGCAGGTTTTGCCTACTGCATCTGATAGTAGTCTTTGTGAAGGTTACCAAAGCAATGGATGAGGGCAAAATAGTTCTCACTTCCTACCTTGACCAGGCCAAGGCTTTTGACACAATACCTCACTCTGGTATTGACAAACTCAAGAAGTTAGTTATAAACCTCTGTGCGACCTAGTGAATAGACAGCTGGCTCACAGACAGGACCCAGGAAGTTAGAGTTTGAGAGTCCACTTCTATAAAGAGGCCAGTCAAAACAGAGTCCCTCAGGGATCTCTCCCGGGACTGCTTGTTCTGGCATTTACTTCTCTGAAGTAAAGTCCAATGTCAGCGGCCTCTGACTGAGTAAATTTGCAGTTGATTGCAAATTAGGAGCAGTCATAGAATCCTCAGTAACACATATGTTCTCCAGGAAGGGCTACACTTACAAATAACTGGTGTCAGAGCCATGAACTAAAGCTAAACTCCAAAAAATGCATAATGGTATCCTTCTGGAAGTCATTCATCCCATGGTAACTGTCATATTGACACACCCCTAAGAGGTGACCCAGTAGTCAGGGACTTGGGGGCACAAACTGTAATCTAGCCTTTGGCTGTCACGTGCCTACAGTATGAGGAAATCATTTCATGTTTTGTAATTTATAAACAAAGGTATGGTGTATAGGTCCAGGGACTTAATTGTTCCACTGTATTAGGGTTGATGAATGCCGATCACTAAGTACAGTGTCCCACTGGGTATGTACCTAACCAGGCACATCCAACAGTTGAAATGTCCACAGAGGTTCCCCGCTAAAATAATACTGGGCATAAGTAACATGTCCTATGCAGACCACCTCAAGGCCCCTATCCCTGAATTGTCGTCTCCTGGCTGTTTAGGGGAGGTCTATGCCTGGCAGGTCTATGCCTGGCATTGTCAGATTCCACCCTGATGACCTCCTGCATATTCGCAAGACAAACCATACCGGAAGTACCCATTCTAAAGACTTGAACCTTGCTTGTGATATAAATAGGACCTGCTGGAGAGAGAGAGAGGTGTGTAGCTCAGAGTCCACCCCTTCTCTGGAACAGGCTCGCCATCCACGTAAAGCAGAGTTCCTCCATAGCGCAGTTCAGTTGTAACTTGGACAATTGGATGGGGAATAGGAAATTCATTTCTGGATTGGCACTTGTCTCTAATGGACACAAACAACCTGTAAATGGTTCATCTCCCAGGCCCTTGCTTGTAAATGTTTACTGTTTCAAGCCCCTGCTTACATTTATCAAGGGTACTGGAACTACTTTTCATAGATTTGGGATGCATCGGTACACTTAAAAAGGCCCATGTGGTATTAGCCTAGTAAACACCTATGAACGGAAATAAGTTACTGTGAATTGGCAAGCCCTGGTTGTGGTTGAGAGAATAGTAGGTAGGTTTGGAAAAACTGGACAACTATTTTACTACTATGTTTATAAGAGTTAATAGGAAGTACAAGACATTTGAGTTTTGCCACCATTTAAACCTTACCAGTACTGACCCTTAGGCCATGCCTCCTTTTTCAGGGTGGACTATGCCAGTTAAGCCAGGGGTGAATATCCATCCGATCACTGAGTTTTATTTGATGGAAGTAGTGCATCGCCCTGCTTGACTTTTAGTGTGGCACTGTTCCAGAGGTGGGGAAGGTGCTGCGTAATGACTGTCGTGCTCTCTCTCTCTCTCCTCTGTTTGATTTATTTGCTGAAGAAGACTTGTACCCTTGTTCTGGTATTTGTAGAACTATTTCATTTATGGGGAAGCAAGAGATCCAGAACCACTGAGTCCCAAATGACACACAAGGTAAGGCTTATATCTTCCCTCAGGAATCCATAAGATACTGAATTAAAGGGACAGTACTTGCTTTTCTGATAGCTTAGAGTTTTAAGCCATGATCTTAGAAAGACCCCAGTAGTTCAAAACTATCTGTTTGGTTAGTGAGGTGCATCCCAAAGGCACCATTTTGTATTAAAGAACTGTCCTAATCAGTGCTGGCTGTAAGGAGGGCAATAACTCTTTATATTTGGGTGATCTTTTGGCAGTTAGCTGTGCTGAGGAAATGAGCTTTCTAATTACTGTCATTGTATGATCAAGTGAGAAGATATTATTAACCCAAGTTCCAGATTATTTAACTGAGGTCTCATTTTGGAGTGTGGTGATGATGTATGTTGGGGGGGGGGGGGAGTGTGTGTACCAAATGGCAGTATTTCAGTTAGTCCATTTCTAGTACCAGATATTTGAGAGCGCAAGTCCTTGAAAAAGGGCTTGGCAACAAACTGGAGTACCTAAAGTCTTCCCAAATCATGGAATTCTTGAGTCACAGTTAGGAACATTGTGCGATTTTCAGGGAACCCAGAGGGTGTCCTGTAGCAGGCTGTAATCATGCTTAGTGCAACTTGGAGCTCAGTGAGTTTCATTTCTGGGTCCCAAGGAATTTGTTTAGATTTTATATGGTCCCTAAAAATAAGGAGACACCACCACAGTTGCCATCAGGTCTGAATGCATGGTAGGTGCAAAACCCATGTATGGAAACAGTGCTTTTCAAATATTTAAACCCAAATTTTGGCAGTAACTCAGAAATGGTAAGAGTATTTTCTCTTCCACCTTAACAGAGAATTTGCAACTGCCAGGCACATGTGGAAGATTATTCCGACTTGTGCGTATTGTTTTTCAGAAGTACTCTGGCACACCTCCTTCAAAATGTAGCACGTTTCTGAATCCTGTTATTTCTTACCTTTTGAAGAGTGTGTATGATTGTGCAGGTAGTGTCTCTGGCCACTGCTACAGTTTGAGGAGATATGTCTAGGTGTGTAACCAGAACTTTGCTAATGAAAAGTTTGAAGTTACAAATTCTACTTGAGATAATGTGGTTTTGTTTGGCTTGTTTGCTACTTGGGTTATCAAATTAGATGAAAGAGGGGAATTAATTTATGGAGTATTTTTCAAGTCTCCCATTACTAAAATTTAATACAATCTCCACAACCTATATACGTAAGTTACTCTCTAAACTTAAACCTTGCACCCCTTCTGCCGACAATTTACCAGCTGAATATCTTCAACTAGCAGCAACTGAACTAGCTTACCCAGTCTCCATCTTAATTAACAGAACTATAACCGAATCCAGTATCCCATCCTGCTGGAAAATCTCCCATGTCATTCCCCTCCATAAAGGAGGTAACTCCAACGAACTTTCTAATTTCCGGCCTATAGCCCTTCTATCTCCACTATCTAAAATTATGGAACGTTGCATACACCATCAACTCTTATATCATCTCTTGCAAAATAACTTACTCGTAGACACTCAACATGGTTTTAGGCCCCACCACAGTACTTCCACTGCCCTCCTCTCCTTCACAGACGTGATCAACAAAAATCGCAATAACAACCTTTTCTCCTCTGCACTATTCCTGGACCTCTCAAAAGCCTTCGATATGGTCAACCATCAACTTCTCCTAGATGCTTTAAAATCCCTCTCACTTGATTCGCTAGCATTACAGTAGTTTGACTCTTACTTGAAAGATAGAAAACAAGCAGTCCTCTGGGACAGCCATCTATCCTCTCAGCGTCCCACAAGGATCCATCTTAGGTCCCCTCCTTTTCTCCATATTCATAAATAACCTGCCTACTTCACTCCCTACATCCACTTGTATACAGTATGCTGATGATTCAACTCTCATCTGCTCTATCTCCAGAAGAACTCCACTCCTCCACCCAAAAAGTCTTTACAGCAGCAGAAAAATGGTTCCAACATATCTGTCTCCTCCTTAATCCCAAAAAAAACAAATTACTACTTTTCACCCCAACCCTTAAATCTGCCCCAATCTCATTTTCCATTGTGTCCTGTAATGGCACTATCATTAAACCTGACTATTCTACCAAACTACTAGGCGTTACTATAGACAATCATCTAAGCTTTGACTGCCACATTGATCTAACCATCAAGACTGTTAATAAAAAAATAGGTGCCCTCTACAGACTTTAGCCCTTTCTTACTGCTACCACCCGAGTGTCTCTTGCCCAAACTCACCTCATCTCCACACTATTGTATGCCTCCCCATCATTTATCAACATTTCTAAAGCTAACCTTCATAAACTTAACACAGCCTACTATAGTATTGCCAGGTTTGCCACAGGTTCCCCATTCCGTACTCACCATTGTCTCAATCTGAAAAAACTTAACTGGCTAGAACTTCAGAACCTAATACTCCTACATCAATTAGTCATTACTTATAAAATTCTACACTACCCCTCCAATACACCCATACTTAATAACCTCATCACCCCATATAAAAATCTTACTTCCCTTCGCTCAGCCAGCAAGCTTCTAGTAACTACTCTCAAATCTCACAATAAAGCAGGTGACTCCTTATTTGCAAATACTGTTGGATCATATTGGAATAAACTTCCCGTAGAACTGACAACCCTAAGCTCATCTCACCTTTTCAAAAAACAAATAAGAAACCATTTCCAAACCCATTGGCTATGCCCATGCTCTAATCCTGATTGAGCTCAGCATAAATTTCCCCTCTTTCCAGTCCCCTCCTTTCACTTCTACTGGTTATTCACTACTTTTGATTATCCCTCTACTGACCCACTTGCATAATTTCTTCTTTCTTTTCTTTTACACTTCCTATTTCCTCCATTTACATGCTATATCACTGCATCTAGTAATCTCTTCTCTTTCTAGCTTATATACAGATCACTTCTAAGCTGATCTCTTTCCTAATACTAGTGCCCTGGCACAACTTGTTCTATTCTAAATTGTAAATAGTGTAATTTTTATTGACTCTCCATATGTCACTTTTTTTTTTCAATCTTCATTTCTTAGCAGTCTTACTCTAGCAATTATTACAGAATAATGTTGCCTCTCTATTGTTATTTCTTGCTTAACTGCCTCTGCATTTTACTAAACTACATAATAACTGTTCCTTTATCTGCTTTCATGTTTATATATTTTGTTTAATTTGTTTTGCTTTTGAGTTTGGTTTGATTGTTTTTATTGTAAGTTACTAGGATGTTTAGTGGAGCTTTTCTCCTCGGGCCTCTGCTGAAAATGGACATGTATCCAGCCAGACTAGCCCGGTTAAAAAATGTAAAATAAAAATAGTCTTGCAAAATCTCTATTCCTTTTAAGAAACAAAACAACTCCTGATACCTCCTTGGGAAACGGGAAGAGAGAAGCAGGAATCCTTCCCAAAAAAGGGACAGTTTTAATACTTCAGAATGGCTATGCCAGCATTCTGTGTCCCTCATCCCCATCTCTAAATCTTCCCAGAACCTGGCTCTCTACAGTCCCCTTTGACAACAGATTTACAACCCAGGAGTCTGATCCAGAGTAGTTCAGGAGCGTTGCATTTGGCACTGGATATAAAAACTGTCCTTCAGGGCAATACCTCCCCACTCTACATACCAAACTTTTTTTTCTTTCCAGCATTTGCTTTCCGGAAGTCATAGAGCCGGTGCCTTTTGATCAAAGGTGGAAAGGCTTCTCCTTCAGAATATTTTTGATTCCAAAGAGATTTCCTGGAGAACTGTCTTACATCGGTCTACATGTGAAAGTATGTACATTTAAAATGCTTACCCTTCCTGAGTCTATTACTCCTCATTTCTCTTCTCAGTTTCATGATAACATTAGCTGTAAAGGATGTTTATCACATCCCCATAGCCACAGGCTTCAAGACATTTCTTATATTCTTTGTATCTAGTTCACATTACTAGTTCAAAACATTACCCTTTGAGTTCTCTACAGCTCCAGAGGTGTTCACAAAATGTCTAGCTCCAGTGATAGCTCTTTGCATACTTTATGGCATTCACATATTTACTTCTTTAGGTAACTTATTTTCCCATAGTCTTTCACAAATGTCGAGCCCTCAACATGGGTTTCATTTTTTACAATCTGGAGTTTGAGGTAAATGTACAGAATCTTCCTTGAATCCGTCACACACGATTGTTTCTGGGCTGACTTCTGGACACCTCTTGGCCGCAGACCAATACAATGAAGAAGTTGTATTTTTATCTGGAAATTTTCCTTAGAATCTCCAATCAGTGTCAGACTTCTGGAAGATCTCTCCTGATAACTAAGGTCTGTGACTTGTATGATTCTTGTGATTCCTTTTGCAAGGTTACACGAGAAAAAATGTGGTGGTTTGTTTACAAAATACACAGACCCAACATTTTTATCCTTTGGAGTTTGATTCTAATTGTAGGCACCAGCAAGTGGCTCTAAATCCAGGTTCCCCCCTTTGTCTTCTGAGCCAAGTTAATCTGTATCTACAGATGCCTCAAAATTCACTGGAACTTTTTATTTGGGGTGAAAGTGCAATAGTGATCTATTTGAATGTTTACCATTAGTTACCTGTAAAATTATATTTTGTGAAATTTCTTCAGGTATGTTTTTTAAGTGTTTAAATGTAGTGTGTGTATGTGTATGTATAACATATGAGAGAGAGAGAGATGCTTTGAGTTTACTGTTGAGCTTTGGTAGATGTTTTCTGTGGTCTGTGTTGTGACCTAGTCTTTCCTAGACTAGTTCTGAAAGACCTGGAACTGTTGTGAGGGTCTTCCACTTCTTATTGTACCTGAAGCTTCATCCTGAAAACTAGTCTGAGCAGAAAGTGCTTTATTGAATGTGGAAGTGAGGGGGGATAATTATTTCTTCCAGACTTTCCTTTGCTAGGGCCTTTTACTTTGCATAAAGGTTACTGTTTAGTAAGAGTATAAGAAAATTATTTTTTTTTTCTACAGGGTCCATGCAGTGATGGTCTTAAGCACTTTAGTTCTAGGGTAGATTGAGACCTTTCCTCTTTACCAAGATTTTCAGCTTTTACTTCTGGATTCCCCTTAGCTGACCTGTTTCCAGCTCTGGTACCAATAAGGTTGGTGATTGATCTAAAGATGTTAACATCTCTGTGACTGTTTATTTTTACTATGGTCACATTTTTGGTTCAGTCATCAGGCTCTGCACCCTGTGTTGCATTTGCCACCTACATTAACTGTCTTGGTGAGTCTACTTAGCTTTTACCCCAGGACTCTATCAACCTTAATACTTTTGAGGCTGTCACTAATGTCCCAAAGATCAGTCATTAGGGTTGATAACCCTCATCACTTTTCCTGGGTTTGAGACCGTGTCTTAGCCTCGAGACTCAGACTGTTAGAAATGGTGCTATGATCCTTTTGATCCAGACTTTGGCCCTGGCAGGTATCCACCTCAATAGCTTGGGGTCAGTTACATTCAGCCAGACAGTTAATGATTTCATCGTTGATGACAATGTTACAGCTCCACCCCCTTTGCTTCTGCTGCCCTTGTCAACTGTACAGATTTAAAGCTTTCCACAAGACTTTATGCTGGCTGGTGGTTTGCAGTCCTCTCTCTGATCAGAATATAGTGACTGAGGGACCCCTACAGACGTTGCTCCTTGTGTTTTGCAATGCAGTCTTCCTAGTAGTCTTTGATCCCTCCAGTGCCAGGTGCTCTGAGAAGCACAAGTGTAAGAGGAAAGACTCCGACCCGCCTAAGGAGTGTTTTGTTCCAGTCATATGTGAGGGTGAAGGTTAATTCTCTGCCATCTGCCTTGAGGAATCAGGCTTCAGACATGTTTTAAAAGCAAAACATTAGATGACTCTCTGATCTTCATGTGTACTCATAGTATTCTGGAGTCCTTCCCACCACCCAGTACATCTTTGTTGATTCCCCTGGTATACAGAGTGGATCTTTTGTGATGAGGACATCATGGGAAAACCCTAATGTAGTGCCATCCGTAGCAATGTTATTAGACGAGATGCTGTAGTTTTCTTTAAAAAAAAATTGTTCTGGGTAGAGACTCTTAGGGTTGACTACAGATGTTCTTCGTGTTGCACTGTTGCAGTCATTACACTTTGGGTTCTCTGCCTGCAGGTAGCCCTGAGTCGGCCCGAATACCAGAGTCTTGATTTCTGCGTCGGATGCTGTCGCCTTTTCCATGATGTCAGGTTGTCAGGGGTGTAAAACATGCAGCCGACGCCATTACATCAGTCTTTCTTGCCGAGAAGGAGTCCGAAGCAGAAGCAGTTAGCAAGTGCTGGTTGGCCGCTACCTGAAATGTAAATTTTTCGAGTTTTAGACTTGAAGTCTTCTAAAGCTAAATACCCTGTTGGGGATTCTTTTTTTCTTCCTCTAACCGATGTCAGAAAAAATTAACTATGTCTTGCCTGTGGAAAGCAAATACTTCACATAGATTTTCTTTCATAATGCATCACCTGTTTAGGCCCAGACACCGACGTCCCTAGCTGTCGGTTTTGTGCCTTGTTTAACACCTGAACCATTTGTCAGGCTATTTTTGTAGCTAAATTCTTTCGCTCTCGTTCTCCGTATTCCGAAATGGCTTTGGTAAGCCGTCCGACTACCAATCTTCCGAAAAAGCACAAAGACCGCATAGGTCAAAAACTGCAGACGATTCCATTAAGCTTGTCGCCAGTCCGCCAGTACTCAGTGAGGCGCCTTTGCAGCCCCTGATGCCCACTTCTACAGATTTGCAGGCCTCTTCTGAGACCCATTCGGTGTCTGGTATGCCACGAGATGCTTTTTCGACTATGGAACCTGCGGATGTCTCTACCTTGGATGGGTCTGGAGCCGCTGTGCAGGCACCGGCTTCTGTGGGTGTATTCTGACCTACCGATATTCATATTAAATAGACAACTTCATTTCCTACTACAACTACTGAGTTTCTCAGGCCCAGAGTTAGCACTGCGCCTAGAAAACAGACGTCCAAAGCGCATGCTCTTTCTCCCATGCCACAAAAACAAATGCTTAGAATGGCTGAAGACCTTATTATTCTGATTAGGAGAAGCCAGCCTTCCCCTGCCAAAAGACAAAGAATTGAATTTCTTTCTGATTCTACAGACCAGAAGTCTGATGACTGTGACCCTTCAGATTACCAGGACATACCCTTATCTACCTATGTGAATTCATATGCAGAGGAATCCATTCCCTCTACCTCTCCCCTCCAGAAGATTTCTCTTTTGGTGAAACCTTGCATACCTTGATAGCATTTCCGCTGGGAATGCCAGGACTATCCTCAGTCTAAAAAGAGACTTGGGGGAATTTTTTGATTTGCCTCCGCACAGGCCTCTAGCTATACCCCCTCTCCTGGATATTGTAGACATTGTCTTCTTGGAGTCCAGTCTTACTCCTGACACCTTACCACCAGCTCCTGATTCTCATAAATTTCTCTCTAAGAATCCTCCTGCGGATCCAGAGACCATTTCCCAGGGACCTAAAGGCATTAAGGCTACTACAACCAAAAACCCTTCCCCTTCAGACAGGGATTCTAGAGCCTTAGACAGATGAGGTAAGAAGGTATATACCTCTGCAACTCTTGCCATCAGGGCTTTGAATTGCCACTTTCACATGTTGAATTACCAGCAACATATTATGGAATTAATTAAAAAATGGTGTTGCTTCCAGATTGTGCAGAAAATAAAGATTTACAAGAGTTGATGCATTCTGCAAACCAAGTTAGTAAACATACTTTGCAATGTGGGCTTGATGCCTGCAGGGCTGCTGTCACTGGGTCTGTACTGAGAAGGCATGATTGGCTAAAATAAGTCTTGCCTGACCATGTCAAAGCAAAATTAATAGATGCTCCATTAAATCAGGAGTGTTTGGCACAAAAGCAGAAGTAGTTCTTAAAAAGATGGAAGAAAAAGCTAAATCTATGCAAACGAAGATTTCTTACAGGTGCAGCCACTTAGATTCAGTAGGCATTGGCCTTCAAAAAACTGGTCCTTTCCAGTCCCTCTCAGGCCTTCTCATTCCAATCCCAGGGGGAAACAGACCACAAAGACTACAGTTTCAGGGTATGCAGTGATCTAAACAATGGAGCGTTTCCACCTCAAAACCAGGGAGTGGTAAGTCACCCCCCTTATGGAAAAAGTTCACAATGACTTTCCAATTATTCTTCCCAGCCATGCCTAAGTACTTGCACCCTTAGGAGGAAAACTCACCCTTCATGCAAAAAACTGGATGCCCATTAGTCAGGACTGATGGGTTCTAAACATTGTATCCCAGGGATACAGATTCTACTTCCACTCACTGCCACCACCAAGCGGGTTGCCAGATCTTCCTCCAAACCAGTGGGCAGAGGCTCAAAAGCAAGTACTTTCCCTTCTCAGTAGCAGGACTATTCAACCTGTTTCAGTAGAACAAAGGGAACAGAGTTTCTACTCCAGATTGTTCCTGGTGCCCAGAAAAGGGAACTCTTGGTGCCCTATCCTGGATCTATCAATTCTCAACACCTTTCTGGTGGTCCCAAAATTCAAAATGCTTACACTGCAACAGCTTCTTCCTATGCTAACCAAAGATGCCTGGTTAGTCATCCTAGACTTAAAAGAAGCTTATCTGCACATCCCCGTAAGGGAGTCTTGCAGGAAATGTATATGTTTCAGGGCAGGCTGTATGCACTAACAGTTGTCTTCACTTCCCTTTGGCTTATCTACTGCACCCAGAGTATTCACAAAATGCCTGGCTCCAGCCACTGCATACTGCAGGCAGAGAAATATTCAAATCTACCCATACTTGGATGACTGCCTGATTCAGGCGGACAGTCAGGAATTGCTACTTCAGCACCTGGCATTTGTAAAAGGACTTCTAACTTCATTGGGATGCACCATCAATGAAAAAAAAAATCACAACTGGTGCCCAGCCATCAAGTTGTATTCCTGGGAGGAAGCTTGAACACAACTTCCCAGATGGCATTCCTCACTCCAGAAAAGCAGGTGCACCTGACAAACTGTTTCAAACTAATGACCAACAAAACCCAGCTGTCTGCAAGGAAAATACTGCAAGCCCTAGGGTTCATGGCCTCATGCATTCTGCTAATTCCATATGGAAGACTGCATATGAGGAAACTTTCAGTGGTACTTAAAAAGTCAATGGTGTCAGCATTCTCAGGACCTGGAAACATTCCTATCAGACCTCGTCTAAGAGCAGAGTTCCTTTGGTGGGCAGAAGCATGCAACCACAACAAGGAACTTCCTTTCACTCAACCCCTCGCCGCCCAAACCCTGACTACAGACTCATCAGACTATGCATGGGGGGCTCACATGGCAGGCAAATGCATTCAAGGCAAATGGAGCCCAGAACAAATTCCCCTGCATATCAGTCAAAAAGTGATACTAGCTGTACAGAATGCTCTGACAGACTTCAAATACCTTATCCTTCCAGTACAGCTCCTGATAAAGACAGACAACACCAGTTATGTGGTACATAAACAAGCAGGGCGGGACTCATTCTTACCCACTCTGCAGGTTAACCATGGCTCTGTGGAACATAGCCTTGAGCATCCAAGTGCACCTACAAGCTCAATTCCTGCCAGGCAAGCAAAATTCACTGGCAGACAACTTAAGCAGAAATCTACTGGACCCTCACGAGTGGAAACTGGAACCCAACTTATTCAATCTTCTAACCCAGAGGTGGGGAACTGCAGAGTTGGACCTTTTTGCCTCCCCCAAAACCACCAATTGAACACATTTTGCACCAGGAACCCTCATAGCAGAGCCTGGAAGGTGGATGCCCTATCCTTTACATGGGAAAACCTCTAAATGTATGCCTTTCCTCCTCTGCCCCTCCTCTGCCCCTCCTCCCAAAAGTGCTACTCAGAATCAAGCAGGACAGGCCAAGGGCAATCCTTATTGCACCAGACTGGCCATGCCAGTACTGGTACCCACTCCTACGCAGTCTGACAGCAGTGCCACCCTGGCACCTACATCAGACACATTCTCTGCTGTCTCAGCAGGAGGGACAGATTTTGCATCCACAGCTGCAAACCCCTAAACCTTGCAGCCTGGCTTATCCCATGAATACACCACCCGCATCCCTCAGCAAACAGGTGCTGGACATCATCCTTGAGGCCAGAAGGCCTAGTACTAGGAAATCCTGTGCTGAAAAGTGGAAAAGATATTGTTCTTGGAGTCTGTCTCAAGGAAAGGACACAGCTGTGCCCAACTTACCTCAAATCCTTGATTACCTAGCAGAGCTGCTCCACAGAGGCCTATCCTTCTCATCCATTAAGATTCATGCATCTGCCATCTTGGCTCATTATAATACTGAGCTTCCTCTCTTTTCTCACCCTCTCATCAAGCAGTTCCTGAGAGGAGCTAACAATTTAAGGTCCCCAAGGAGAGCTCCCACCCTGGCCTGGGACCTTAACTTTGTACTGGAAAAGCTCACACTTCCCTCTTTTGAATCTGCTGCTTCTGCAGAGTTAAAATTCCTCTCTCTGAAAACAGCATTACGTCTATCTATTACTTTAGCAAGAAGAGTGTCTGAGTTACAGGCACTAATGGCGGTGGAGCCCTTCATTATTTTCCATGCTGACAGGGTTTCCCTCAGGACTTATCCTTCCTTTATGCCCAAGGTGGTATCCAGTGTGGCTTTAAACCACTCCATCCATTTGCCAACCTTTTTCCCTAATCCTCAGGGTAGAGGGGAAAAGATCCTGCACTCCTTGGATGTGGACAGACAGCTACAGGGACAGAGGGCAAGGCTATTTCGAAGCAAACCATTTCCAAATGGATAGTACACTGCACCCATTTCTGCTACTAGCACCATGGGAAACTTACCCCTCTGGGGATCAGAACTTATTCCACTCGAGCTACTTCAACCTCTACAGTATTTCTCAGGGGGGTCCCCACCATGGACATCCTGGAAACTGCAACTTGGAGTTCTGTACACACCTTCACCAAGCATTACCACTTACCTATTTTTTCTAAATCCAGAGCTGGATTTGCTACAGCAGTCTTACAAGGCCTGCTAGCCTGTCCCAACACTTCTTGACTGCCTCCAACCTTTCTCAGTTTTGGGAATTCACCCAAATGTGATGACCAACAGTGAAAAAACATAGTACAGTTGTGTACACTTACCATAAATGTAGATGTTTGAGTGTATTCACTGTTGTAGTCCTGGTTTCCCTCCCTCCATCCCCCTGGCTTTCTCTCCTTTTATCCTATCCTGTTTGTGGCCATCTTTTATGGCAGGGGTATTTACTTTTTCCTGGAGGTGTTCCACACCATGTAATAGCTTCCTATTTTGGGGCTGCTGACATATAGGGCAAGAAAAACTGATGTAATGATGTCGGCTGCATGTTTTATACCCCTGACGACCTGATGTCATGGAAGAGGCGACCGCATTGGATGCAGAAATCCCAAGACTCTGGTAATCGGGCCGACTGAGAGCTACCTTCAGGCAGATAACCCAAGTGTGATGACTGCAACAGTGAATACACTTGAACATCTACATTTATGGTAAGTGTACACAACTGTATTTTGCAGTGGCGGCCCTTTAAAGGCTGCAGCACCACAGTGCTCCAGACAACAGACATGTTTACTAAGTGTTTGCCTCTGCTGCTTCTGCCCTGAGGATAGTAAATTATGGCCCTTATGCTGTGTTTGCAGGAAGAGCTAGCTAAGATGAGGCTTTGCTAGAAGGTTAACCTTGTAGGTTCATAGGTTGGTACTAGGCTATCAGCCCTAGGGCCTATACAAGCCTAGCCATAATAATTCCCTGGCTATTTCTTCCCTGGACCTCTGTCTAGCAGGGCATCTGACATGATCCCAGAGGTGAATTTCCTTTCTGCCATCCAGTCGTCAAGGTTCCTTTTGAAGAAGGCCAAAGAGGCACTCTGCTTGACATGTATGGGCAATCTATTCCAGAGTCTGGTGAGTGTCTGGGTCATGAACCTATCCCTCCAGCATGTTTTGTTTATTGTGATGACAAGGTTTAGATTCCTGGAGCGTGTGGCTCTGAGGGATTGGGATTTCTTTGTGTAGCATGTCCAACAGCTCTGGGTTTGACATGGCCTTGTATGTTAAGCAGAGATCGCCTCTGAGTAGACGATATGCAACAGAGTATAGCTGGAGTTTTTTTAAGGCGGCCAACGTAGGGCATCTGCTTTAGGCCTGTGATTCTTTTAGTGAGGTATTTGTGGCCTTTCCAGTTGTTGCAGATGTCTTGAGAGGTACATACCAAACAGGGCGTTGTATTCTATAATGGGTCTAATGAAGGACGAGTACAGTGGGACAATGACCTTTTTTCTGGATGAAAAGCCCTTAGTGATGAGGTGTGCCACATCGAAGGATTTCCTGACTGTTGTGGCGATATGGTTATTGAAGGTGCGACCACTGTCCACTTGTGTCCGAGTCTCTTTTCACACTTTCGGTGTTGTGTTTTTTCGGTGTTTAGTGTACTGCCACCTATATGATAATTCACGGGTACATGTTTTTTCCCAAAGGGGATAACTATACTTTTCTTGGCATTGAGCTTGAGCGCCATGGCTGTGGCACCAAGCATCTGTTTCTGTAAGGCCCTTTCGTAGAGTATCCACATCATTTGGGGATTCAATAATGGCTCCCAGTTTGCAGTCATCTGCTAACTTTGTTGGTCAGAGTCCCTTAGTGTTGGCCTGTACTTCAGAGAAGTAGATGCCAAACAAGAGCGGTCCCAGGACTGAACCATGAGGTACTCCACTTGTCACTTGTCTGGAGCTGGAATTGGAGTCTGCTACGTTTACAGTGTGGGTTCTATCAATAAGCCAGTTAGCAATCCATTGGGTGACGTAGGGATTAATGCCCAGCTTAGTAAGTTTATCTATGATTCCAGAGTGGGGGATGGTGTCAAAGGCCTTTGCAAGGTCTAGATAGGCTGTGTGGACCACCTTACCCTTGTCCATGGCTTTGGAGACTGATTTGAAGAAGTCAGTCAGGTTCAGGAGACAAGATCGGCCCTTCACAAACCCAAACTGGGTGGGGTCCAGTGTTTTGAAGGTTGCCAATGCCTTTGTTTATAAGTTCCATGATAATATGCTCCATGGCCTTGCAGAAAATGCTCTTCAGACTAATGGGATGGTAGTTTCTGGGATCCAAGGTGGATCCCCCCTTGTGGAGTGGGATAACTGTAGCTCTGCGCCACTCAGTGGGCACGAAACCTGAGGTGAGGCTATGATTAAACATGACACTTAGGTGAGGTGCCAGTTCTAGTTCATATTGTAGTTAATGTAGTACACAGCCTGGGATGTCATCTGGTCCCATGGATGCTGTATTCTTAGCTTTGGAGAGTGCATTTTTTACCTGTGTGGCCGTTATTACCGGAATTTGGCAATCTTCCAGTATTGAGATGGGCCATTTAGGGGGTGAGAGGGGGTGAAGCTGGCACTGAATCGATCTGCCAGGATATTGGCAGTATCCTTGGGAGCAGTATATTTAATGCAATTCTGTTTTAGCTCAGAGCAGATCTGAGCATTGCCACTTAGATTCTTGACATAGTTATAGAATGCCTTGTGATTGTCTTTGGAATCTTTGGCAGTTTTATTTTCGTAACTAGCTTTGGAGGATTTTGAGGGATCTCAGTTTCTTACTGAGACTGGTAAGGGAGTTTTTTGCATCCTGGGATTTTCCTCTTTTCTGCAACAGTTTCTTCCTTTTGTTGTAACGTTTGTTTATGGCTGGGGACCACCAGATTGGCTTCCTTTTTTCGGATGAGAGCATCTTGGTTCTATTTGGGCTGGGCACGATTCATGCATGATTGGATGTGCTCGTACAGTGCCTTAGTGTAGGATTCAGCAGTTGAACTTTCAGTTCCCGTCTGCATGGGTGGCATGAAGTTTGTCACTTCTGACTTGAGTAGCATGAAGTTGGCTTTGGAGAAGTTTTTTTATGGAGCTTTCCTTACTGGTGGGTGGGGGTTCATTGTGGATGTTAAGGGTGATTAGCTTATGGTCAGACCTGACTAACGAGTGGGTGATCATAGGTGTGGAGCATCGATTTCCCATGTTGGTAATGACCAGGTCTAGGATATTGGACCTCTTGGTGGGACTATGGATTAGTTGATCCAGGGCGTTGGAATTTATGAATTCCAAGAACCGTTGGGCAAAGGTGTTGGTACATGAGCAGTTTTCCCAGTTAATGGCAGGGTAGTTAAAATCACCCAGTATTAGGGTGTTTGGTTCTATCTTAATATTTTCCAGTATGTTTAGAAAGGTGTAGTGAGAATCTTGGGGTATGTTGGGGGATCTGTAGCAAGCTACAATTTGGATTGCAGTCTTACCTAGTGTTAGTTGTACCTGGAGAACATCAGACGCATTGTGTTGGGCAGCTAGCCTAGTGGTAAGAATATCCTTGAATATTGACACTCCTCCACCTTTAGTGTTTCGGTCCTGGTTTGGTGGCCAAAAAGTGTGGTAAGAGTTGTAGCCTGGTATTGCAGGGGGTGCTGTCTGGAGCCTTGAGCCAGGTTTCAGTTGCTACACAGATATCTATGTTCTCCATTTTTAGGAGTGCTTCGAGAGAGTTCATTTTGAGGTTTAGACTTCTAGCATTGAGTAGCATTACCTTCAGAATTTGCATGCTTGTACCTGTTACTGTGGTGGTTTTGTCCTTTGAACTTTGCCTAAAAAAGGCAAAAAAAAAAAAAATGGGGTGGCAAGAGCCTTAGCCAGTAACTTGAATCCCAGGGGTGACAGGTGCAGACCAACTCCGGCAAACCATTGTGGTCTTTCGATCATGTTGTCCTAGGCAGACAGATAATGGATCCCCTTTGAATGACACCAGAAGCTTAGCCAATTGTTGAAGTCAGTCATTTTGTCCTTATATTGTGGTATCATTCTGGGCGAAGGCAGTTTGCTACTCAGGGCTAGGGTCATACCTACCTGGACCACATGATCCAAGAGCTCTTCCATGTCTCTTTTCATGTAGTCCAGGGAGGTATGTCTCAAGTCATTCACTCCAACATGGACAATGACAGAGTCATATTTGTACTTGTTGTAGAGTGACTTGAGTACATGCATCATGTGGCAGATCCTGGCACCTGACAGGCAGCTGACTGTAATTTTCTCCTTGTTCAGCCTGGTGAGTGGGACATCAGTGTGCCTGACTATAGAGTCACCTATGACTAAAGTGTTAGGTACGTTGTCTTGCCTTAGGGGCTGTTGCTGGGTGGCACACTGGTGTTGTGAACTATGTGACATTGGTGTTTGTGTTTCAGCTTAGGAGGTCCATGTTGCTTGGGCAGGTTACAGTTTAGGACCTCTGCATATGTGGATTTAGTGTTGCTTTATGTGGGTGTTGGTGGTGTGGGTTTAGAAGGGCTATGTGTTGCTTGAAGTGTAGTGTGGGTGTTAACCTTCTCCTCTTGACTGTCTAGCACAATCTTCGGTGGAGAGAGCTTTGCTTCCATTTTGGCTATGTAAGTGCATCTCTCACAGGTTGTAGTGTTGGGTGGTAGGAGGAGAGGGTTGTCTGTGTACATGAGGCAATTGCTGCATTGCCCCAGTATGCCCAGATTCACCAGGTGGACAGGAGAAATCACTGGAAACTGACCCTTGGACATGCCTGGTTTGGTGCCTTTTTTTTTTTTTTTTTTAAACTCATTCACTCCGGAGCAGCTCAGGAAAAGCTGCCTGCTTAATTCCACCATAGGAACGACAGTGCAGCCTGAGCTCATTTTCAGAAAATCAGTTTATAAAACCATACAGAAAACAAATGTTCATAACTCTTTAACTATAAGAGCTAGACTAAAAATGTAAATGTGAAAGTTGTTCAGCAGACACTGACCTTTCCAACAGTGTAAATGTTGATAGTGTATATCAAAGTCATTATTAAATATTTGGCATGGAATGCTGATATTGTGCATATTTACCTTTTTGGAAAAACAAAGCACAATATCTTGGTCAATGTACCATGCAGACCCATACAATTTGAATGTAATTTGTTAATATTAATGTCAGCTTTACAATGATGCCTTAACCATTACTGTGTGATGTTCCCTTCTTGAGATATTCACAGAAATATGATTAATATATTATTTTTCATTGGTAAATAAACAAAGCATAATATCTCATCACCTGTAACAGACAGAGCCTACATATCAGTGTAGAAGTTGTGCATCTGAATGTCAGCTTCAAAATGATGCATCATTTGTGTGATCACCACGCTCCCTTGCAAAGATATGGGCATAATAATGAAAAGTATTGTAAATGTATAATTTTCATAATCGTACAAGACAAACTGTGATATCTGTACATGTGTAGAGTGCACAGACACAGTTCTTTTACCATGTTGTAAGGAGTAACACTGTCTTCAAAATGAGGTATTACTTGGCACACTCCCTTGAAAAGTTATTTACCAAAATATGAAAAAAAATCATAATTTCCATAACCTAATTCCAAACAAACTTTGATATCTGCCTTTGAGTACAGCATACAGGCACCATTCTTTTACCATGTTAGAACTATAAATAATCTTTTCAAAATTAGGTATTACTTAACACATTCAGATGCTCCCTTGTAAAGTTATTTACCAAAATATGAAAAAAAATAATTTCCATAACCTAAGTCCGAAACAAACTTTGATATCTGCACATGAGTACAACATACAGGCACTATTCTTTTACCATGTTAGAACTATCCGTACTGTCTTCAAAATGAGGTATTACTTGGCACATTCAGATGCTCCCTTGTAAAGTTATTTACCAAAATATGAAAAAAAATCATAATTTTCATAACTCATGTCCGAAACAAACTTTGATATCTGCATATGAGTACAACCTACAGACACCATTCTTTTCCCATGTTAGAACTATCAGTACTGTTTTCAAAATAAGGTATTAGCACAGTCAGATATTCCCTTGCAAAGTTAGTTACCAAAAATATTAAAAAAATCATAATTTCCATAACCTAAGTCCGAAACAAACTTTGATATCTGCACATGAGTACAACATACAGGCACCATTCTTTTACCACACACACACACCTGGTACACAAATTAATTATTTACCTTACCAACTTTTTCATTAGTACATGTTCTGCTCAAGTCCCTAAATGAAACAATCACCCAAATGACCCCTTCAGGAAAATGTTGAGATACGCACAATCACAAATATATATATATATATATATATATATATATATATATATATATATATATATATATATATATATATATATGGTTCTACCTGACATGTTCGACATACCACATAACCGACAAGCACTTAACCGACACGAGAACACTGAAAACTGATATCACCGACAACTGAAATAACCGACTATGAAAACGTCGACAGTGATATGCTAATAGCGCCTCTCACTCCTACCACGTTCCAGGTAACATAAATAGTTGTCTGTAATCAGCATAGCGTTATTTTCCTGTGAGTCTACTGTATGATATATCGTTCCCAGTACTCCTGGACCACTATCTTCATTAGTAGCCATTCCGTCCTTGAAGCATTGCACCAGGAAGTATTACTGCCAAATGTGCAAGTCAGAGATATCGTCACAATAGTTAGCTAACAGTAATATAAATCATTCAGCACAACTTACAAAAACTTACTCAGAACAAACCTACTTGATAGTAAGTGTAACGCTTGATAGTGACAGTGGTGAAACACATCATTAGCAAGTAATGAGACGCTCATCAGTTAAATACGTTTGGCAGTAATACACACACACAGGCACATCTACATTCATACACACACACTGCATTCATTCATTTACCGATCGCTCTCTCATACACTCACGCAGGCACATCTACATTCATACACACACACTGCATTCATTAATTTACCAATCGCTCTCTCATATACACACGCAGGCACTTCTACATTCATACACACACTCTGCATTCATTCATTTACCGATCGCTCTCTCATATACCCAAGCAGGCGCTTCAGTATTCATACACACAATCTTCATTCACTCTTGTACCATTCGCTCTCCCATACACACATGCAGGCACCTCTATATACATACACACACACTTCATTCTCTCTGCACGCACTTGCAATCAGTGCACCAAAATACACAAGACTCAAACCCACTACCTTAGCCTACATAATGTCAGTTTACCTTACCACAGGCGAAATTAATTCAGCAGTAAGAAGCAGTTCTTGTCGCCGGCAGAAGAAAAAACACGAGACCTTCGAAACTGCAATAATCCGATTGGCTGCCACTACTTGCATAATCGTCCGCTTTACAAGTGATTTTCCTCAAAAACTTCAATGTGAGTAGCATGTAAAAACACACTGAATCGTAGGTATATGATATAAAGAACAAGTCAGACTACGATTTAAAGGACAACCGCGCCCTCAGACTCAAAAAACATATTAATTTCATCATGGTTTGATGTTTCCTACATTTTAACAGCACTCTGAGACTATTTGTAGCTTTTTAGATATTTTTAGATGCAATTTCTGACTCTGACCACATGGGGTCTGGCATATTGAAAAAATTCAGACTGTTTACTCTGCCTCAACTATCCCAGAATCCATCATTTGTCTCCCGAAAATTGCATCAGATCTGCCACTTTTTCCCTTAAGTTGCCGTGACTTCATTGACTTAACAGGCATTCACTGCAGTCTTCAAATCCACTACTTTTGGTTAAATTGTTATCCTTTTCATAGGTTCATAGGTTCATACTAGGCTATCTGCCCGAGGGCATTTACAAGCCTAGCCCATTGTTTTGTGGCTTACGCCACCCCTTTAGTATGAAGAACTATACCCATTACTTTGCTGTGCCTCTGTCGAGCAGTGACACTGAGGTAATCCCTGGGGTATATCTGCGATCTCCCATCCATTGGTCAAGATTTCTCTTGAACAAGGCCAGCGAGGTGCTCTGCCTCACATGTACCGGGATTCTGTTCCACAGCATAGGGAGTCTTTGGGTGATGAATCTATCCCTCCAGCACGTCCTATTAATAGCCGTGTCGAGGTTTAAGTCTCCCGCCCTTGTGGCTCTGATGGATCTAGATTTTTTGAGGTGAAGCATATTCATCAAATCTGGGTTTGACATGGCCTTGTATGTTAGGCAAAGGTCACCTCTGAGCAGCTGGCGACTGAATAGAGCTGGAGTTCTTTCAGTCGGGCAGCATAGGATAGATTTTTGAGACCCTTTATCCTTTTGGTGAGGAACTTTTGTGGCCTCTCCAGCTGCTGCAAGTGTCGGGTCAGATACATTCCAAATGGGGCATTGTACTCAATCATTGGTCTGATGAGTGATGAGTAAAGGGAGACTACAACCTCCCTTGATCTAGATGAGAATCCCTTCATGATAAGGTGGGCAATGTAGAAGGTCTTCCTAACTACTTTAGCTACGTGGGTGTCGAATGACAGACTACTATCAACCTGGGTCCCCAGGTCCCTGATAACTTCTTCTGTGCTCAGTGGATTGCCTCCTATTTGGTAGCTAGGGGTAACCTTGTTTTTCCCGAAGGGTATGACTATGCATTTTTTGGCATTTAACTTTAGGCCGTGGCTCTGGCACCAGTTATCCGTCATTTTTAAATGACCACTTGAAACACAATCAGTGCAAATGCTACAGAACAGAACACAAAAGTGCATTTTCTAGCTTTTTCTCCTTTCAAATGCTAACTTGCTTTCTTTTGTGAAGGCTGGAATCTAGCTCTCCAAGGAATCTCCCCTCCCACTTCACACCTACCTTCCCTAGCTGTCAAACAGCCAAGGGTAATTTGAGCCATTATCTGCATGTGATTGACAGCTCATCACAGCAGGTGACCAGACCAATGTATTGTTTGCTAGTCTGCCTTTCCTCCTTAGTGGGAGACTTTTTTTGTTGCACTACTCCTGTCAAATTTAAAACCAAGCAACATAGCACTGGCAATAGTTTCCTGCTTTGCAAAGCAATAGTCTGCCACTTATTTTCCCTTCCGGTTTAAATAGCCAACAGATGATACACTATAAACAAATAATTTCAGACCTGCATGACAGCACCCACATGCTTTGAGTCAATATTAAAAAACTTATGGTAATGCATACCAGTTGTAAATTGTTGCACTTTAATTGTGCCAGACAGTCTTATGCAATAACATCCTGTTACTGTCTACGCATGGTCACTGCAAAATTATCCTTTTTGTAGCAGTTACTGTACTTCAGTAGGGCTCTTAGTGAGATTAGTGAACTTATTTGGCTGGACTTCACAGTTCCATTAATGGTCAACTACATATACTGCACCATATATTGGTTTACTCAGAATTTCACCGCTTAGTATCCATGGTCTTACTACATTTTAGCTTTACAGCATCTCAATTTACAAAGTCTGTGCTATATCCATTTATCTCTAAATATAACCCCTGTATACATTAAGACTGCAGCATAATGAAGATCCATCACGTATGAAACACTTTATTTTAATAGACCTTACAAATCTATAGCAATCATATACCATTTAATTTTTAAAAATGTACCAGAAGTCAACTGAACACTCAGACATACAAGATTAGCTGGCTTTTGGTTTACAATGTGCAAAAGTGGCAATTCCCACAGCACTATTGTGAAAAGCCTCTGTACCTCGTCAAGGTAGCCAGCATCACAGAGGTCCACTCACACCACAATACTTCCGTCTACAGCCTTATCCACTCACATCACCAGTTGCATCCAACATCACCACTCACATCACTCCAGATGCATCCAACAGTCTTCCAGATGCATCCAACAGTCTTCCAGATGCATCCAACAGTCTTCCAGATGCATCCAACAGTCTTCCAGATGCATCCAACAGTCTTCCAGATGCATGCGACGCTTGCCCAGCCAAAAAAATCTACATGCATGCATTTATTCACCAAGGACCAGTCCTTAAACACTGTACAAGCTCCATGCTGCCGACAAATAAAAAGGAATCATACACAACTTCATACCGCTCCATCATTCACACAATAGTACTGCAAATCAAGGCTAAGACAAGACATTCCACAATAGCAGTCTCTTGGTCTACA